>NC_091977.1:455422832-455722832 GCF_044704955.1 Pristiophorus japonicus | reverse complement strand
CCTTTGCTTCCTACCTCCAAGTCAATTTTGGATCCAACTTACCACTTTGCCCTGTATCCCATGGGCTTTACCCTTCACGACCAATCTACCATGTGGGACCTTATCAAAAGCCTTGCTAAAGTCCATATATACTACATCGTATGCATTACCCTCATCGACCCTCTTGGTTACCTCCTCAAAAAATTCAATCAGGTTAGTCAGACACGATCTTCCCTTAACAAATCCATGTTGACTGTCCCTAATTAATCCTTGCCTTTCCAAATGCAGATTGTAGGAGGCAGGGAAAATTGAGGGAGGTAAAGAGCTCCATAGTTTTGAGATCTTGGGAAAGAGTAAATTAGGTTAAGGGACAGGTCAGGCAGTCTTCATTTCAACACAGTGAGGATACAGGGAGGAGGAAAATCATGTAGAATGTTATATTTGTAGCTTAGAAGGAACAAAAGAGGAAAGTTCAGAGGAGCACTAGCTACAGCACTATTGATTATTAGGGAAAGCTGGAAAGGATATGACAGAGAAACTGAAGTTGGTTGCTCGAGTTGGAAGCGGGATTACCTTTTAACCTTGGTGCCTTTTATTCTCCAGTATAATATCAGTGTAAACAAATGATTGACTCACTATGTGATTCTGACTGCACTCCTTTTAAAATAGTTACAATGGAAAATTAAAATAAAGGGCTCAATTTTCCCCAAAACTTTTTTTTGGCGTGCTTGAAGAGTTACGCCTGGTTTTTGGGGGCCCCAAATACGCCATAAAATTTTTTTCTAAGTTTCCCCGTTGGATTTCTTCATTTTGGTGTGGCCTAACCTGTCCTTTAGTTTTGGGAGTGGAGCCTTGATCTGCGCCGAAAAGATTGGGTTGCCACGGTAACCAGGGACACAATGCAAGCTGAGGCTGGAAAGTGAAACATGCAGCCAGCTTGCAACACATTAAAACATATTGCAGCAACTTAAAACACATTAAAACACATTGCATAAACTTAAAAACACAGTAAAATATATTGCAGCAACTTTCCTCCAATTATTAAAGTCCTCCCCCTCCTAATGCTGGTACCGATCCCCGCCCCTATCCCAGGGCGAAGGGCCTCCCGGTCTGCTCCCCCCGCCCGCCCCGGGCCCCTTGCCAGTGCCAGTGCCGGTCCCACTCCCGTGCCTGACCCTAGCCCCGAGTGCCTTGCCGGTGTGCTTCCCTAGCCCACCCCAAGTCCCTTGCCGGTGCTGATCCAGCTTCAGCTGCCCCCCCACCCACCCGAGCCCTGAGCCCCGAGTGCTTTGCCGGGTCAGCTCCATCCCCTCCCCCCCCACCCCCTAGTGCTTTGCCGGTCCTGCTTCCCCCCAGCCCTGAGTCCCTTGCTTGTGCCAGCCCAGCTCCCCCAGCCGCCCCCCACCCTCTCCCCCAGCCGTGAGTGCTTTGCCAGCTCCGCTCGGCACCACCACCACACCCCCCCCCACCCCACCCAGCCCTGAGTGCCTTGCCCCTATCCTAGGCCGAGTGGCCTGCTGGTTCACTCCCAGCCCCTATGCCCCAATCCCAGGCCGAAGGGCCTCCTCCCTCCCGGTCCCCGCACCTAACTACATCTGAAAGGCTCCCACCCACTCCCCCACCCACCTTCCTCCTCCTCCTCTCCCCCCCACCCCCCCGAGTGCTTTACCAGTCCTGCTTCCCCCAGCCTCGAGTCCCTTGCTGGTGCCAGTCCAGCTCCCCCAGCTGCCCCCCGCCCCCCCGCCCCCCCAACCCTGAATGCTTTGCTGGCTCCGCTCGCCACCCTCCACACCCCCCCCCCCACCCCACCCAGCACCGAGTGCCTTGCCAGTCCCGCCTCTATCCTAGGCTGAGTGGCCTCCTCCCTCCCGGTCCCCGCATCTAACTACATCCAAAAGGCTCCACCCCACTCCCCCACCCACCTCCCTCCTCCTCCTCCTCTCCACCGCCCCCCCAACACCGCCCCCCTCCCCCCACCCCCATCTCTCTCTCTCTCTCTCTTACCTTTCCTGCTGCTGCTGTCCGGGCATTTGTTGCACTTAACAGCGCCAATTTCCTTACCTGTGCCGATTTCTTTAACTCTGCAGAAGGTTTATCTGCAGAGACCACCTATGCTGGCCTAAAAAGAACTGGAGTAACTCTCAGCTAGCCAAACTTGCCTAAATGGCCAGACTTGGCACGGGTGGCAGGTTACGCCCCCTTTGGCTGAAAAAAAGTATCTAAAAAAAATCATAACTAACTGAGTTACGCTGATGCAAATTGACTGAGGAGTCTGTGGTTTTTTAAACGTAGGCCAAAAAAAAGCAACCTGCTCCAGAAAAAAGGGCGCAAATCACTGGGGAAAATTGAGCCACAGCTTTTCTTAATTATTTGCATAGCTTTTTAGAAAACATTATGGGCTAGAATTTACACTTTTGTGCATATCGCCCAAAAATGGGCATTATTTCTGGTGTGGGTGGTAAAAATGAGTTTTCAGATCACTGGTTTTTTTGCCCATTCTCAAAGCACCTCGTCTTCATTTTTGAAATTAGGCGTTACTGAGAGCGATATGAAATGGGGGGTAGCGTTAAATCTCTCTGACCTTCTGCCGTAAAGTGTTGCCGTCCTTAGCAACGGCATGGCAACACTCGATTCCCATGATTCAGGAGGTCAAGGGTCATCATGACATGCGCACAAGAGGAGACAGAGAGAGAGGGAGCTGAGAGGGACTGAAAGCGTGTGTGGGTGTGGTGTGTGCTTGTTTGGCTGTTGTGGGAGGCACAAGGGAGAGTCACCATCAGCAAAAAGCCTACTAAGCACCAAGAACATAGTTGGCACCGGGTTTTTGTCCAACAAATAAGAAATAACATGGAAGGGATGTTGGAGGCCCTGGAGCTGGTAGCCAGGAACACTGGTGGCAGAGGGTTTCCAGTGGTCCTGGAGCACGGCACTGCACCCCAAGGTGCCGTACCCCCATTGCCAACCACACATGAGAGCCAGGAGCAACATCTTGGACCATCCTCTCCCGTATCCGTCCAAGCAGCGGTTTAGCCGTCATCCCCCCGTCCCCCCCCCAACTCCCAATGAACCATCGCCTGAGGAGCTCATCGGCCAGGCGGCTTGGAGTCAGGAGGGGAAGGGGAAGGGGTAGAGGTGGGAGGAGAAGTGGGCCGGGGGTGGGGGTGGGGGGGTGGGAAGGGTTGGTTTTTATAGAAATATTGATGATTCCAGACAAATGTTCGGTTTAAATGATTTTTATTTAACAAAACTTTGTTGAGCATTGGCTCAGATAGCTGCACTGTTACACACTGGTGATTCCTTAACATCACAGGGTATAATTACACTTAACTTCAATCAACTTAAACTTTAACTATCACCAAGGTGATGCCCACCATTGATGTATGCCATGCACACCCAGCAGTGTCATCATCATCATCATCATAGGCGGTCCCTCAAACGAGGATGACTTACTTCCACGAGAGTTCACAAATGTTTCAATGAAGGACCCGATATTCCAGTCCTGAACTCCAGCTGAAGGGGTGGAAGATGCCAGTGCGGGGATTTGTTTTAACATGTGGTGACCGTTGCACATCAACCACCACATGGGCTTGACAGAGTTAGGCCTTTATTCAGTGGCAAGGGTTAACCAGGACGACTGGAGACCAGCTCTGCTGCACGGCCCTAGAGCGCACACATATCACAGTGTGGGCTGGCCCGTGCTGCCCTTGGGCCCTCAGCTCTTCTGGGCCCCATACCCTCATTTGCCGCGCCTCCGCCACGATCTCTCACCGCTCCTCCGCCACAAATATTCACCACACCTCTGCCACGATCTCTCATCTCTCTGCTGCTCCTCATGGTTAACTGCAAATGTACCATGTTGAATGAAAGGCCGAAGACGACTCAGTTAGCAGTTTGAAATTGACATTTACAACAATTTGGGGTAGTATTATCAGCTTTGTAAATACCACCAACATTCTTTCAGGCAAAGCGCACATTGATGAGCTCCTGACGTAAGGCTCTTGCAGCTATCATGCCACCACGGGCCTTTTCATGCAGTCTACAGGGGGGCGGGGGCATGGCTTCAGCGTCAACCTGAGTGTCTGTGCTAATGTCAGCGTCCGTCTCCTTGTCCTCCTCTTCCTCTCTCTGGTGAGATCGACTGTCAGATTTATCAGGCAATTCTTGTCCCCTCCTGATAGCCAAGTTGTGCAGCATGGAGCACACCACCACGAATTGAGCTACCTGCTCAGGGTGGTATTGGAGCTCGCCTCCTGAGTGGTCCAGGCATCTAAAGCGCTGCTTAAACACTCCACTGGTTTTCTCCACAATATTGCGAGTGGTTCTGTGGTTCTTGTTGTATCGCCTCTCGGCTTCGGTGTGGGTATCACGCAGGGGAGTCATCAGCAAGGTGGCGAGGCCATATCCTTTGTCACCACGCATCCAGCAATGACCTTGTGGCTGATTATTAAACAAGTCATGTGAGCATCATGGATGCTGCCCGGAAATTTAGCATTCATTGCCATTATAATTTGCTGGTGGTCGACAACGAGTTGGACAGTCAGGGAGTGGAATCCCTTGCGTTTCCTGAAAATCTCTGCATCCTGAAAAGGTGCCCGCATTGCGATGTGCGTACAGTCTATTGCTCCCTGCACCTAGTGGAAGTTTGCAATTGTGGAGAATCCTAGAGCCCTCTCAGTCTGTGCCTCCCTGGTCATAGGGAAGCTGATCAAGTCCCTCCTGTGTGTGTACAGGGCTTCAGTGACCTGTCTAATGCAGCAATGTGTGGCATGCTGAGACAGACCGCAAATGTCGCCAGCTGAGGCCTGAAAAGTACCCGACACGTAGAAGGACAGTTCCGCAGTGACTTTGACCTCGACGGAAGTGTAGTACTGATGGTGTTGGCAGGCTGCAGATCTGCCCTTATGAGCTGGCATACGTTAGTGATAACCTCTTTGTGGAAGTGCAGTCTCCGAAGGCAGGTGGTGTCAGGCAAGTCGAGGTAAGACCACTTGTCCCTGTACTTGCGGGGGGTGTAACGGCTGGTCCTCCTCATCAGTCTGGCACATTTACATTGAGCACATAATGCTGTGGAGCGTACCTTCGGCCATCTTGAGTCTGCAGCATGTAATTGATCATCAAGAGAGGGTGAGAATAGCTCTCTGTTTTCCACCGATTGGTCACAAACAATGAATGTCCCGATGAAGACACCTATTAAATTCCAATCGGTCACAGTATGGTCAAAATGTTTGCACAGATGTTCACATCAATTCCAACGACTCCAGAGTACATCCAAACTCCCCCGAGGTTGAAACAGAGCAGCCTTTTAAAGGATGCGACATGTGATGTAGAACATGGTGTCCATAACGCTGTGATTAGTTTCAGTTAGTTCCAGTTTTTCTGGACGGTTTTTTGGGCAAGCGATATTGTGGGTGATATGTGTGCGAGGTGGTGAAAGTGATGTTGGGCGATCTCATGGCCGTTAGTTTCAGCAAATGTGATCTTTACGACAAAAAAAAGTGGGCGGGCGGTATTATTGAATTGTAGCGTTAATTCCGTGCGGAAACTAACGCTAGGCAATATTATGGGCATTAATTTCGCCCATTCTGATGATTCCGCCCAAAAAAGTGGGCAGGTGGTATTATTTTTTTCCCGGCGTTGCGCACATGGGGAAAATAGCACTCGCTGATAAGTTTCGGAAAAATGCCTGTCAGTTTCCATTTTGTGGCTAAATGGACGATATATGGGCGTAATACGTCATTTCAGTGGTAAAATGGACGTTAAGTGGGCATTAAGCATGCAAAAAAAGTGGAAAATCTAGCCTATGATCACAGGAGAAATGGCTGAACTCAGCATTGAGCTCAATAGTATGTGAGGAAACTGTATTAACATTAGCAGATGCAATCATTAACCCAGAATGCTTTAGAGATCTTGGCCTAGTCTCTTGTGAGTAGTATTTTCACAGCACAATTTTCCAGTGAGTTTAGCTGGCGGTATAATACCTGCTAATCAAACCATTACATTTCTGGTGCCCACAGTAGTGCATATTTCTAGAATTTTAATAAATCAAGGGAAAGATCAAGAGAGGATTGCAGAACTATTATTTATATTTGATGTACAGCTTTTTCTGTGGTAACAAGGGCAGCTAGCGATTTCCCCAGCCACTAAACCAATGAGAAAATGTTGCCATCTTCAGTCATATTTATCTGGAGGTTGTGTTCATACTGAGTCACCAATGTCTTTCACCAGCAATTTTTGTGAGGTAGGGGAAAGATTTACAAAATAAATTCTTTCGGCCAGTTTGACAATGCAACAGTGGAGCATTTAAATATCTGAGCTTGGGTTTATCACTGACAGAGGAAAATAGTTGTGTGGGAAAAAAGCTTAAATACAGCGGTGATCATCACTTGTATCTATTGACTGTAGAAAACCTATTGCCTGTTGGTACCGCGCTACAGTATTCGTTCCATGCTCCAAACAATTGCCAGGGTTAATTTTCTCTCAGTTGTCTCTGGCTGCAGCATGTTGTTATGCCACCTAGCACAGAAAAGAAAACTGAACAACAAAAACTTCACTGGCATCTACTTGGGGATTTCTCGGCACACGTCATTTCTGGAACATCTGTTCAGCTAAATATTTTTTTGCCATAATCGCTGCTAGGAGGTGCTAACTATTGTTGCTGTTGGTCAATCCTTACCTGTCAATCATAAGAAAGGCTTTGTCATGTTAACTGTTTTGTTCGATTCCTACTTGATCGTTCTTCAATTCACGGCACTCTTCTGTGAAGTTGAACTGGCCAAGTCAGTTATTTTGTTCTCCTTGGTGCTCTGTGCACCATCTAGTGGTCTTGTTAAGAACTGGCGTAGCCTCTTCACACCGTGTTTAGTGCAACTCCAAGCAGAGTGGAGGAGCTGACCATAAAGGGAATAACTAAAAGACTGAATGGGGCCTCTCCCGACAAAATGTGTTATTCATGGTGTTTTAGAATTGTCGATTTAACTGAAACATATCATCTTGTAAGTTTAGGTTAATATATTTTATTGTAAAACAGATTTGTGAAAATAGCAATAGCAATAAATATTACTTTTCAAAAGACAAGTAAAATCCACGGATCATGATGGAGCAGCAATACATTGGCACACTGTAATGGGATATAGCTTCAGACTTGTGATCCCCACATGATATAGGATTAAGGGGGAGCTGTGTTCAAATTTGCAAATGATACTAAAATAGGAGGCATTGTTAAATAATTTTGAGGACTAAAAGAAAGTGCAAGGGGATATTATAAGGTGATGGAATGAGCAAAAAAATGGCAGATGAAATTCAATGCCAGTAAGCATGAGATGGTACATTTTTGTAAAAGTATAAGCAATAGTTATACTTTGGTGGAAAGCTGGAAGATGTGGAATAGCAGAGGGATTTTAGGATTCAGGGTCACAAGACATTAAAAGCAGCATCTTAACTGGCTAAAGTCATAAAACAATCAAATGGAATACTGGGTTTCAATGGCAAGAGGTGTAGAATATAAAAGTTGAGATGTAAGGGTACATCTATATTAAACTTAAGTTAAGATTACAGTTGGAGTACTGTGTTGAGGCAATAGAGAAGGGACAGCATGGATTCATTAGGATGCTGCCTGAGGAAATACAAATATGAAGAACGACTTGACAAATTGGGTCTGCTTTTATTAGAACAGAGGAGATAGAGGGTGATTTGACAGAGGTATTTAAAATTATGATGGGATTGGGCAAAGTAGACAGAAACAGACTGTTTCCATTGGTTCAGCGGTCTAGATCAAGGGAACATAGATATGATTAAATGTAAGCGATTTAGGATAGAGAACAGGAGAAACCTTTATTTCACCGAGGTTTCTGGGGCTGTGGAATGTACGACTGGAGTTAGTGATTGAAGCAGAGACTATGTACACTTTTAAGAAAAGGTTAGATAGTAGGTTGAAGATAAAGGGGGATAAAGAGATTTGGGAACAGGAATTAGGACCACTGATCACTGGAGCATAACCACCATGGTTTCTCTCAGCATTCAATTGGTCCATAGTACAGAGAAACTGTAAATAAACAGAAGTGTTAAAAGTATAAAATAATTTATCACAAAAGAAAAATACTTCTGAAACTCATTGGCAAGTAGATTCAAATGTAACTTTTGGCTAGGTTCAAGTTCACAACCATTTAGTTGGGAGTTAGACCATCTTGTAGTGGAGCTACAGGGCCACACCCCAAAGAGCCTGCTGTTTATGTACGATTGCAGTTAAAGGATCATAGGTCCAATGTTATGTTTTCCACTGCAGCCTGATACCAAATTTAATTTTGTCGTCGTCTTTTTTATAGTTGTTGTAATTCTGAAACAAAGTAGATGTTGCTATGGTAGTTTATGCTATTTTACAGTTTTGGGACAAGTACAAAACTGAAATACAATTCTACAGGTTGAAAGTCAGCACAAATGGATACATGTGCCAACTTTAAAAGACCAGTGGAGGTGATGTAGACCTTGTGCCAGGGATTGTTGGTTTTGAATTGAAAAAGAAATCGTGCTGTTTCAAGGACTCTTGTGCTTACATCATAATGAGCCTTTTTTTTAACAAAATACTTTTTGTAAACTTTACATTGATAATATTAAGCACAATTAATCTTCAAGTTTTCATTAAGATTGACAACAATGTCAGTTTTAGTCTAAAGCTGTCTAGTGTGCCTAATCATTTACATAGTCCTAAAAATGAGCTGGGACTAATTTCTAGTCCTACATATTTTAAATTACACTGGGAGTAAAGTTTAGCTCTCAGCCCCCGGTTGGTAAACTAGTGGTAGTAGATCACCTGCCTGTTATACACCTCTTCCAATGTTCCAAGGAAAATCAAGCAGGGTATATAATGGGTGGCTGATCCACCAGCAACCAGTGGTGAAAGTTAAAATGTATCCTAACTGTGTTTCAGAATTGTTTAATTTACACAAAGTACTGCACTTCCATCACCCCAATCTTCATTGGATCCTGTGCCTTAGTGAATCAACTTCAAGATTTTCATCCTCACTTTTAAATTTCTTCATGGCCTTGCTGCACCCCACGCAGCCATAGCTTCTCACACACATCCTCCAATCCTCTGATGTTGGGTTATTCCTTAATGCTCATTCCCTCTGTTCTATCATTGATGGCAATTGTTTAGCCATTACTCTCCTGTCTTCAGAAACTCCCTCCCAAGATCCCACTATGTTTTGAACCCTGATACGTCCTTACTATACAGTATAAATGCACAGGAGGCCCATGCTTGAGAGAAGGTCAGTCTGTGACCTGTGCTTTATTCCTTAGCACTCAAGTGATGGAAGTGGGTGGAGCTTCCCCTTTTATACCTGAAGGTCCAGGTTAGGAGTGTCTCCCACAAGTTCACCACCTAGTGGTCATTGTTCTTACAGTGTACAACTTAGGTCAGATTATACATGGGTTACAATGCTGGTTGAATACATGACAACTCCTTTCCCTGAATTTAAAAAATCTCGTCATCCATATCTTTGGTGAACCCTCTCCATTCTGACTTTCCTCTCCTGCTGTCCACTGCTTTTTGAACCTCAATGTAAAGTGCTATGAGATGTCTTTTTGCATGAGAAGTGCTATAAAAATGCAAATTGTTAGTTTTAGTAGTGATTGGATGTCTAAAACAGAGCTTTCAACATGAGCGAAATGTTAGATATGAGATGTATGATCAAACGGACTGAGATAGATTGCAACCCCATTTAACCTTTCCTTATCTTTTAGAAGTGAAAAATATCAAAAATAGTTGCAATTTTAGACAAAAACAAGCGTCTGATTCCAAATGAATGAATTTTGGTAGGTCTGTGAAGCGGGCTCGATAGAATTCTGGTTATCTGTGTGTTTGTACACCTTCACCTCGCAGCTCTGCAAGAAAAGGAGCGATGGAGTGATACAGAGAGAATGAATTAGTGAGTTGTGTCACGATATAAGAAGCACCAAGGGAATGAGATATAGGAGAAAAACACAAACTGGGAGAACAGCTGGGAGAAATGAGTCAGCAAACAGTGGAGAGAAACACCAGTGCAAAATTAATTTTAAAAGTACCCTGTTTAACACATACATATGACAGAAATAAATCGAGGTAGGGAAAATGAGACAGAAATTAAGAGAATTATGGAGAAAGCTTCATTATGAATGCAAGAAGTAAGAGGCATATGAACATTATTTTAATTTAGTTTCAATACTGATATGCAATAACCATAACGATTGATTTTCAGATTATGTTTTTTTCTCCTGAATTCACATCTAGAAATTTGGTGAAATCAATTCTGAGTAAGTGCTCCATAGGATCAAAAAGAATTTTAATAATCGAGTTTAATCAGCAAATGAAATACGCTGAATGAATAAATACTAACAACTATCTATCGAAAGGAGTTGATGTACATCATTAACTTTTGTTATGTATGCAATAAAGGTTCAAACTGTGTACTGTTTAACTAAACAAGGTACAACCTTGGCCCTGCTTTATTTAGGCCCAAAGTGCGTGACTCACAAAATGGCTGGCCTTTTATACCAGACCAGCACCATGTGCGTGCTGCTCAGTGACCTCCAACAATGACACCATCTGGTGGCTACAAACAGCATGTACATATATGACAATATCCTCCTCTGAGATCTTATCACAGTCTTTCACAGGTTGAGACGATCCGGTGCTTTACGCTCCTGGGTTGACCATCTCAGTTCGATTCTGGCTTTGGGTGAATATGCGGAGTCTGTTCTGGCTGGTGGCTGGATGACTGACTTGTTGGGGGTGGCAGTGGCCATGTCAGGAATTGCAAATCCATTTTTATTGAACAAGTTCATGATGGAAATTCCGGGTTCACTGATGATCCTTGAGTCCACTGAAGGCTGCTGGTAGGTTGGTTGGTCGTTGACGGTTTCTTTGCCCAACTGCTCTGGCTCGTCCGTGTGCCTCAGCTTTATCTGATCCATGTGTTTCCTGCAAGTTTGCCCATTCTTGAGCTTAATAACAAATACTCTGTTGCCCTCTTTGGCCATGACCGTACCAGCGATCCATTTGGGACCCTGACCATAATTCAACACATATACAGGATCATTAACAGAAATCTCGCGAGACACAGTTGTGCGATCGTGGTACCCTTGTTGACTGTCTTCTGTATTCAACATGATTACTTAAATCCGGGTGTACAAGAGATAACTTGGTCTTAAGACATCTTTTCATCATCATTTCAGCAGGTAAGACCCCTGTGAGTGTGTGGGGTCTTGTCCTGTAACTCAGCAGTATGCAAGACAAGTGGGTCTGCAGTGACTCTTGGGTTATTCGCCACATGTTTTGCTTGATAATTTGTACTGCAAGTTCTGCTTGCCCATTGGACGCAGGCTTGAACGGTGCTGACCTTACATGTTTTATGCCATTAAGTTTTACAAACTCCTGAAACTCCTGACTGGTGAAGCACGACGCATTGTCGCTCACCACTGTGTCAGGCAGACCATGTGTTGCGAACATGACATTGAGATTCTCTATGGTTGTCATGGGACGTACTGGGTGACATGATTATGCATTCTATCCACTTCGAATAAGCATCCAGCACTACTAAAAACATCTTGCCCAGGAAGGGACCTGCAAAGTATACATGGATCCTGGACCAAGGTTTGAATGGCCATGACCACAGACTGAACGGCAATTCCGCTGGTGCTTTGCTGAGCTGCATGCAGGTGTTGTACTGATGCACGTTTGCTTCCAGCTCAGAATCAATTCCTGGCCACCATACGTGGGACCTGGCAATGGCTTTCATCATCACTATACCAGGGTGTGTGCTGTGTAACTCACGCACAAACTTCTCTCTCCCTTTCTAAGGCATTACAACTCGATTGCCCCACAATATGCAATTTGCTTGAATAGACAGTTCGTTCTTGCGACGAATGTACGGTTTGGCCTCCTCGCACATTTGCTTAGGTATGGCAGACCAATCCCCTTTGAGGATGCAACCCTTTACACCGATAATATCGGGTCCTGGCCGGTCCAGGTCTTAACTTGTTGAGTCGTGGCAGGAGTACCTTCACTCTCAAAAGCATCCATGATTAACATTAAATCTGCCGGTTGTTGCGTTTCCATCTCCGGTGTGGGCAACAGCAACTGGCCCAAAGCATCGGCACAATTCTCTGTGCCAGGTCTGTGGTGACTGACATAATCATAGGCAGATAATGTCAGCACCCACCTTTGGATGCGGGATGAAGCGTTGGTATTGATACTTTTGCTCTCAGAAAACAACGAAATGAGCAGCTTGTGATCAGTCTCTAATTCAAACCTCAGACTGAACTGGTATTGATGCATCTTTTTAACACCGTACACACGCGCTAAAGCTTCTTTTTCGACCATACTGTAGACTCTTTCTGCTTTAGACAAATTTTTGGATGCATACATGACAGGTTGAAGTTTCCCCAACTCATTGGCTTGTTGTAACACACAACCAATTCCATATGACGAAGCATCACAGGCCAAAACTAAACATTTACATGGGTCATAATGTACCAGCAGTTTGTTCGAGCAAAGCAGATTGGTGGCTTTCTCGAAAGCTCTGTCTTGCAATGCACCCCACTGTGGTGTCCCTGCACCTTGCTACTGAATCACAAGAGGCATGTACTGCAGACACGGTCACTGTGTGACCTTACTTTATTCCCAGGACCAAGAAGTGATGACCCTGCGTGGGACCTCCCTTTAAATACCTGAGTGCCCAGGTGAGGAGTGTCTCCCACAAGTTCACCCCCTGTGGTCAAGGTGTGCATTTCCAGGACATATATACAGTGTACAGTGTGGTTGCATGAAGGTTACAGTTGTATGAAGGTTGCATACATGACACCCACACCCAGTTGTTGCCTTTTCTCAATAGCATGTGCAGTGGTTCAAGTAAGGTGCTCAGTTTAGGTAGGAAGTTACCAAAGTAGTTGAGTAGACCCAGAAACGAACGCAGCTTCATCATGTTCTGCAGTTTGGGTGCATTCTTGATGGCTTTGGTTTTCACATCAGTAGGTCTGATGCCATCAGCGGCGATTTTCCTCCCGAGGAATTTGACCTCCGGTGCCATGAAGACGCACTTCGAGCATTTAAGTCTGAGTCTTACGTCCAAACGCAGTAGAACCTCTTCCAGGTTGTTCAGATGTTCCTTGGAGTCACGACCGGTAATCAAGATGTCATCTTGGAACACGACGGTTCTGGGAACGGACTTCAGTAGACTTTCCATATTCCTCTGGAATATTGCTGCAGTCGAGCGAATTCCAAATGGGCACCTGTGGTAAATAAACAGTCCTTTGTGCGTGTTAATGCATGCAAGTCTCTTCGACGTGTCGACCAACTCCTGCATGCATCATATAGGCCGACGTCAAGTCCAGTTTTGTGAACGACCTCCCTCCGGCTAGGGTTGCAAACAAGTCATCAGCCTTCGGTAACAGGTACTGATCTTGTTTCAAAACCCTATTGATTCTAGCCTTGTAGTCTCCATAGATTCTGACTGTGCCCATCACTTTTCAGCACAGGCTGGCCCATGCATTAAATTTGAACGGTGATATGATCCCTTCACGCTGGAGACTGTCCAGTTCAATTTCGACCCTCCCTCATCATATACGGCACTGCCCGGATCTTGCATCAGAGTCCATGTGGATCTGCACCTTGGCTCCCATGAAGTTGCCGATACCCGGTTTGAACAGCAAGGGGAACTTACTCAATACTTCCGCATATGTATCTTCCTTCGACGACAATGCCTTTATGTCATTCCAGTCGCATCTGATTTTCTCCAACCAGCTCCTGCCGAGCAGCGTTGGGCCATTGCGTGGAAAAATCCACAGCGGTAACTCGTGGATCGCATCGTTATACGACACATTAATTTGTGCACTGCTAATCACCTTTATCAGTTCTTTGGTGTACATGCGCAGCTTGGTGTTAACAGGGCTCAGCTTGGGCCTCACAGTCTTAATATCCCACAGCTTATTAAATGCCCCCTCGTTCATGATCAATTGACTCGCTCGCCCCTGTGTCCAGTTCCATCGATACGGTATCCTGTTAAACTTCATATTAATCAAAATTGGTTTACTCTTGGTGATGAAAGAGTACAGTCCATACACTTCCTCCTCTGGCATCTCGGATTGCGTATCCAGGTCCACGCTAGTCTGACTCTCATCCTCCACGCGGTGTGTCGCAGCTCGCTTGCTCATCTGCGGACACTTGCACTGGAGATGCCCCACTCTCAGACAGCCTTTGCAACTATATTGCTTAAATCGGCACAGCTGATGTCGATGATTTCCCCCACAACGCCAACACGGAGAAATCGGATACATTCCCACTGGCGGACTTTGGGCAGCCACAGGTCTCGCGAATGCAGCCGGATAGGCCTTGCCATGTGCCGCTCTGCCGAATGCCGAATCAATCACATTTACAGTACTTGCCAAGGTTCGATTCTTCACCGATATTTGCTTTAAACTCCTGTCCGTCGTCATACATGATTGAGCGATCTGGATGGCCCTTTTTAAATCCAACTCCTCCACTGCCAGTAGTTTACGCCGGATCACCTCGTGGTTGATACCGATAACAAAGAAGTCCTGCAGCATGTCTGCCAACACCGTCCCGAACTTGCACGGCCCCGCTAGGCGTCTCAGGTTGGCAACGAATTCCGCCGCGCTCTGGCCCTCCGATCGAACGTGTGTATAAAACCTGTATCTCGAGATGATGATGCCGTCGTCTAGCTTGAGGTGCTCCCGTACCAATGTACACAACTCCTCGTACGTTTTCTCTGTTAGATCACTAGGCATGAGTAGATTCTTTATCAGACCGTAGATCTTTGAACTGCACACAGTGAGGAACACAGCCTGGCACCGATCTGCATCGTCGACCTTCTTCATTTTGTTGGCCACGAAGTACTGGTTCAAATGGCTCACAAAGTCTGCCCAATGTTCTCCCTCCACGAATTGCTCTAAAAATCCAATCGTGCTCATTTTGCAAACAAAGGTTCTTGTATTCTTGTCACCAAATGTTTTGTGTGCAATAAAGGTTCAAACTGAGTACAACCTTGCTTCTGCTTTATTTAGGCCCAAAATGCCTGACTCACAAAATGGCTGGCCTTTTATACCAGAGCAGCACCATGTGCGTGCTGCTCAGTCGCCTCCAACAATGACACCATCTAGTAGCTACAAACAGCATGTACATACATGACAACTTTATCTTCAGCATTTCCTCTCAATGGACTGTAATTCAGCGATCTGTCTATGATACAGGCAACTGATAGAACAATCCAATGTTGATTCTGCCTTTCAGTATGGAGAGAAGGTAAAGTGTTCCTTGCAACTCGGTCTGCATCATTTCAAAAATCATCAGTCCAAAGCCTTAAAGAACAGGAGCCCGATATTTTTCAGGGCCTGCATGATTGTCATAACCATTTCCTGGGACATACAATATGCTGGGGACCAATGGTGGAATAGGTGTGATTCTGCCAGATGGTGGGATTCTTTCGCTGATGTCATCTTTAAAGGGGTGAATACTTGCGTCATCTGTCTACTCCTTCCATAAGCTGACGGGCAGTCAAAATGTGACAGAAAGTGTTCCTTGCACTAAACAGAAAAGATGGCTGTGTGATCACACTAGAATTGGCCGACATGGACCTATCAGGTTTTTATCAGGTTGAACTGTAATTTTGTAATTAGCTTTTGGGGTAATTAATGGGGATAACCCATAAAATACAGAACATATCGACAGTAAGGTCGATATGGAGATCTCACGCTGCTGGTAAGGGAGCCTTGCCAGCCGGCCACGCAAATTGGAATTCTGGCAAGCATTGCACACAATTTCCAACCATTTTAATCAGAAAATATCTGGGCAGTGCACAGCCAAATGATCCGATTTACACGGCCAATAGATGAAGCTCCCTGTCAGCAGTGTGGACTCATAAAAAAACCTCTGAATGTAACACTTACTCCTCATGTAGGCAGATAATTTGTTTCTGTAACTTAAAAGTTTCTTTCTTTACTTTTCTTGGCACGTTCTCACTCCAGTGTGTATAGAAAATGCTACACAAAACATGGGCTGAGAACAGAGGGAAAAAGTTACAATACACAGAAAAGGTGTGATTCTTATCTCAGGACAGTCAACACGTAAGCCACTGTTGTAACCACAGCAGAGAACAGCTCTGATCTATCAACCTTCCCAGATGTATAGAATTGAAATAATTGTTCAATTACATATTTCCGACTTTGCCGTGCCATCAAGAATAGATTCAACCATTTAACTTTTTCTACATTCCTTGCTTAAAATTTGTTTCAAAGATTTATAATACTTCCATTTTTAATCATTGAAACAATGGGGTTAATTTTAATCTAACCCACCAGACTGCTACCAGGTGGGTTCAAGCTGGATGCTTGTTTTACAATGAGTATAGGCCTAACCTGCTCAACCTTTCTTCATATGACAACCCTTTCATCTCAGGAATCAACCTCGTGAACCTTCTCTGAATGCAAGTAATGCAAGTATATCCCTCTTTAAATAATTGTATGCAGTACTCCAGGTGTGGTCTTACCAATGCCTTGCACAGTTCTAGCAGGACTTCCCTACTTTTATACTCCATCCCCCTTGCAATAAAGACTAACATTCCATTTACCTTCCTGATTACTTCCTGTACCTGCATGCTAACTTTTTGTGTTTCATGTACAAGAATCCCCAGATCCTTCTGTACTACAGCATTTTGTAATTGCTCCCATTTAAATAATCATTTTATTTTTTATTTTTCTTACCAAAGTGGATAACCTCACATTCTCCCACATTATAGTCCATCTACCAAATATTTACCTACTCACTGAGCCGATCAGTATACCCTTTGTAGATTCTTTGCATCCTCTTCACAACTTGCTTTCCCCAACTATTTACAATCTATATTAATGACTTGGATGAAGGGATTGAGTGTAATTGTAGCCAAATTTGCTGATGATACAATGATAGGTGGGAAAGCAAGTTGTGAAGAGGATGCAAAGAATCTACAAAGGGTATACAGATCGGCTCAGTGAGTAGGTAAATATTTGGTAGATGGACTATAATGTGGGAGAATATGAGGTTATCCACTTTGGTAAGAAAAATAAAAAAGAAAATGATTATTTAAATGGGAGCAATTACAAAATGCTGTAGTACAGAAGGATCTGGGGATTCTTGTACATGAAACACAAAAAGTTAGCATGCAGGTACAGGAAGTAATCAGGAAGGTAAATGGAATGTTAGTCTTTATTGCAAGGGGGATGGAGTATAAAAGTAGGGAAGTCCTGCTAGAACTGTACAAGGCATTGGTAAGACCACACCTGGAGTACTGCATACAATTATTTAAAGAGGGATATACTTGCATTACTTGCATTCAGAGAAGGTTCACGAGGTTGATTCCTGAGATGAAAGGGTTGTCATATGAAGAAAGGTTGAGCAGGTTAGGCCTATACTCATTGGAGTTTAGAAGAATGAGAGGTGACATATAAGATTCTGAGGGGGCTTGACAGGGTCGATGCAGAGAGGATGGTTCCCCTCATGGGGGAATCTAGAACTAGGGGGCATAGTTTCAGAATAAGGGGTCACCCATTTAAAACAGAAATGGGGAGGAATTTCTTATCTCAGAGGGTCGTGAATCTTTGGAATTCTCTATCCCAGAGAACTGTGGAGGCTGGGTCTTTGAATATATTTAAGGTGGAGATAGACAGAGGTTTGAGTGATAAGGGATTAAAGCATTATGAGGAGCGGGCGGGGAAGTGGTGTTGAGGCCAGGATCAGATCAGCCATGATCTTATTGAATGGCGGAGCAGGCTCGAGGGGCCAAATGGCCTACTCCTGCTCCCATTTCTTATGTTCTTATGTTCACATAAGAATTAGGAGCAGGAGTGGGCCATATGGCCCCTCATGCCTGTTCCATTATTCAATAAGATCATGGCTGATCTTCGACCTCAACTCCATGTTCCCGCCTGATCCCCCTATCCCTTGATTCCCCATGAGTCCAAAAATCTATCTATCTCAGCCTTGACTATATTCAACCACCCAACATCCACAGCCCTTTGGGGTAGAGAATTCCAAAGATTCATAACCCTCTGAGTGAAGAGTGTAAGTCTGTATCGATGTAGATAAAATCAGGCGAGGTGTAAAACAGACATTCAACCCAAACCTGCGCAATTCCCACTGGGCAGGTTAGATTGAAATTACCCGCGCCCCCCCCCCCACCCCCCCCCGCTCCCCTATTTCTAATCTGTAATCGTGCAATGTTTTTTTAAAAGGGCTCCAATTTTCTTAGGGCCTACAGGATTGTCAGAACCACTTCCTGCAAACATAGTCTGACACCTGTGGCCGAGAAATTCGGCTCCCTAGTGTCCAATTGTTCGGCGCTACGGGTGCTGTTTTGTGTCATAAATGGCGTCGGCATCGCACACACACTTCTGGTGCAGGCCGTGCCAGACACCATCTTGGTGAAGACAGCGTGCAACGCTGATTTGGCGCTAGCACTTCCATTTTCGTATTTAACGCTGGAGGAAACGGTCTTTGTTAACCTCGCATAGCTGAACATGTGTTCAACAGCAGCAAGGACCCCAACCAGCAAAATTTAAAGGGACCTGCAACCATTCTAAGGTTAGTTCCTGATTAATATCTACTGGCTCTATGTAAGTTTGTGAAAGTCTTTGGAGCTTTCTAGAGTTTTTACAAATTTGATAAGTTACAGGGAGTGGTGCTGCAAGTGGAGAAGGTCTTGGTTCTGACTTCAAGGGTTCTGGCCAGATTACATGCTCCCAGTCATGAGTGCTCTAGTTGTCATCCCCCTTGGCCTGCAGCATGACAGGGAGATAGAGCAGAAGCAGTGAAAGAGAGAAGCTGCTCGCAGAGGGAGGAGGAGGAGGGGGAGAAGAACTCTCAGCAGGAGGCCTTACCCACCTAGGCACTTGCGAGAGCAATTCTCTTACCTCAGTCTGAGCCAGGAGCAGTGTGTGAGGCATCTGCGCTTTATAAAGGAAGTGCTCACATAACTATGCCACCTCTTGCAACCAGACCTGCAGCTTCACTACAGGGCAAGGACAGCGCTGCCGGTGGCTGTCAAGGTGACCGTGGCCCTGAATTTCCTCGTGTCGGGATGCTTCCAGGCTGGACAAGGCGACATCTGTAACATTTCCCAGTTCGCCGTCCACTACTGCATAAGAGAGGTGAAAGACACTCATTTTGCGAACAAATGGGACTTCATTGTCTTCTCTCTGCAAGGATAGTAGATTCCCCATGGTGCAGGGCGCCATCAACTGCAGCAGATGGCTTTATGGGCACCGCAGCTAAATGCTGAGACATCAGCCATCAGACTCTGCATCTATGTCAAGGAACCAACTCGAGAGCTGGCCATCCTAGACTGGGTGATGTGTAATGAGGGAGGATTAATTAGCAATCCTGTTGTGCGAGGCCCCTTGGGGAAGAGTGACCATAATATGGTAGAATTCTTTATTAAGGTGGAGAGTGACACAGTTAATTCAGAGAATAGGGTCCTGAACTTAAAGAAAGGTAACTTCGATGGTATGAGATGTGAATTGGCTAGGATAGACTGGCAAATGATACTTAAAGGGTTGACAGTGGCTAGGCAATGGCAGACATTTAAAGATTACAAGGATGAACTTCAACAATTGTACATCCCTGTCTGCATAAAAATAAAATGGGGAAGATGGCTCAACAGTGGCTAACAAGGGAAATTAGGTATAGAGTTAAATCCAAGGAAGAGACATATAAATTGGCCAGAAAAAGCAGCAAAGCTGAGGACTGGGAGAAAGTTAGAATTCAGCAGAAGAGAACAAAGAGTTTAATTAGGAGGGGGAAAATAGAATATGAGAGGAAGCTTGCAGGGAACATAAAAATTGACTGCAAGAGCTTACATAGATATGTGAAGAGAAAAAGATTAGTGAATACTAATGTAGGTCCCTTGCAGTCATAATCAAGTGAATTTATAATGGGGAACAAAGAAATGGTAGGCCAATTGAACAAATACTTTGGTTCTGTCTTCACGAAGGAAGACACAAATAACCTTCCACAACTACCAGGGAACCGAGGGTCTAGCAAGAAGGAGGAACTGAAGGAAATCCTAATTAGTCAGGAAATTGTGTTAGGAAAATTGATGGGATTGAAGGCTTATAAATCCCCAGGGCCTAATAGTCTGCATCCCAGAGTACTTAAGGAAGTGGCCCAAGAAATAGTGGATGCATTAGTGATCATTTTCCAACATTCTATAGACTCTGGATCAGTTTCTATGGATTGGAGGGTAGCTAATGTAACTCCACTCTTTAAAAAAGAACGGAGAAAGAAAACAGGGAATTATAGATTGGTTAGCCTAACATCGGTAGTGGGGAAAATGTTGGAATCAATTATTAAAGATGTAATAGCAGCGCATTTGGAAAGCAGTGACAGGATCAGTCCAAGTCAGCATGGATTTATGAAAGGGAAATCATGCTTGACAAATCTTCTAGAATTTTTTGAGGATGTAACGAATAGAGTGGACAAGGGAGAACCAATGGATGTGGTGTATTTAGACTTTCAAAAGGCTTTTGACAAGGTCCCACATAAGAGATTAGTGGGCAAAATTAAAGCACATGGTATTGGGGGGTAATTTATTGATGTGGATAGAGAACTAGTTGGCAGACAAGAAGCAAAGAGTAGGAATAAATGGGTCCTTTTCAGAATGGCAGGCAGTGACGAGTGGGGTACCACAAGGTTCAGTGCTGGGCCCCCAGCTATTTACAATATACATTAATGATTTAGACGAAGGAATTGAATGTAATATCTCCAAATTTGCAGATGGCACTAAGCTGTGTGGCAGTGTGAGCTGTGAGGAGGATGCTAAGAGGCTGCAGGGTGACTTGGACAGGTTAGGTGAGTGGGCAAATGCATAGCAGATGCAGCATAATGTAGATAAATGTGAAGTTATCCACTTTGGTGGCAAAAACAGGAAGGCAGAATATTATCTGAATGGTGACAGATTAGGAAAAGGGGAGATGCAACGAGATCTGGGTGTCATGGTACAGGTGAGGCCACACCTTGAATATTGTGTACAGTTTTGGTTTCCTAATCTGAGGAAGGACATTCATGATATTGAGGGAGTGCAGCAAAGGTTCAACAGACTGATTACCGGGATGACAGGACTGACATATGAAGAAAGACTGGATCGACTAGGCTTACATTCACTGGAATTTAGAAGAATGAGAGGGGATCTCATAGAAACATATAAAATTCTGACGGGATTGGACAGGTTAGATGCAGGAAGAATGTTCCCGATGTTGGGGAAGTCCAGAACCAGGGGTCACAGTCTAAGGATAAGGGGTAAGCCATTTAGGACCGAGATGAGGAGAAACTTCTTCACTCAGAGAATTGTGAACCTGTGCAATTCTCTTCCACAGAATCTTGTTGAGGCCAGTTCGTTAGATATATTCAAAAGGGAGTTAGATGTGGCCCTTATGGCTAAAGGGATCAAGGGGTATGGAGAGAAAGCAGGAATGGGGTACTGAAGTTGCATGATCAGTCATGATCATATTGAATGGTGATGCAGGCTCGAAGAGCCGAATGGCCTGTTCTTGCACCTATTTTCTATGTTTCTATGTTTCTATCATGGTTGGGTTCACAATTATGCTAATAGAGTTGCCCATCACTTCCAAGCTGGAAATCCTTGGCACCAAGCTATGCGCAAAGCTCTGGACTCGTGCATGCTCTTTGATATTGCACTCAGGCTTTCTGACAGGTCAGTCAATGCACCTAGCATTTTATTGTGCATATCCATCAGCGTTCTTCTGTAGGCCGCCTCATCAAAGTCTCCATCTGAGTTCTCTGCAGCAGAACACATGTGCAACCTCACCTTCTGGGGAGCTGGCATCTCTGCTATCCTTTCCACCTATCCTGGTAGCAGCCCACTCGTTCTCGGTGACTCACCACATGTAGATCCCACTGTGATATATCTAGATAGTACATAGCACACACACAAGCCTTTAAGATGGCAGCTTCCAGAAGTCTCCTGTTTCTTGTCAGGTGATCTTGCTCTTTATTAAACAGCACTAGCTGCAGTAACACAGGAATCCACAGTGTAGAGCTACAGACAGTACACTTCCCCCTCCTTAATGAAGAAGTTATTATAACAAACAATCATCATACATAACTTGCATGGTTATATAAAGCAAAAGATAATGGACTTATTTTTGCCATATTTACAAATCAAGCTTAACCACTTGTTTTCTGTTTCGAAGAGGATACCTTCCTTCTTGAACAGAACCTTCCAAACATGGTGTCGAATTTAAACTCATTCGAGGCTGATCATGAGGAAATTTTTCCTCCAAGGGATGCTCTTGATTTCCAATTGAACTCTCTCGAACTTCAGACTGTTTGTTTGCTTGACTCGGACTCAGACTTATATTCTGATTTTCTCTTGGATTTGTTTCCAGTACATTGGATGTAGGATATGCTACTGGTGTATCAAAACTATCTGATGAGTCAGAAATAATTGAATCATTCCCACCTTCAACTCCTTCCATGTCTGTAGGTAAAATATGATCAAATTGAACAAACCTAACCTGTCCATGATCAAACATCTTGACCAAATATGTGCGAGGACCACATATCTTCACCACTCTTCCTAGTCACCACTTTAACCATTTATGGTGATGCTTCTTCACTCTCACCTTCTGACTTAATTTCACACTTCTCTCTTTTACTCTACCTCTATCATGATTCTCTTTCTGTCTCAATTGTGTCTCTTCTACAGGCTGTGCCAAATTTGGTTTTAACAACGAGAATCTGGTTCATGGCTGTCATTTGAGAAATAACTCTGCTGGTGTTCTACCAGTAGGTGTGTGAGGAGTATTACGATACGTAATTAGAAAATTAACCAATTTATGGTCCAATGACAACTGTCGTTTTTTTGGATTTGGATCCAACATCTGTTTGATGTGGGCAAGTTTTACAATTTGTACAGTGCGCTCTGCTGCACCGTTTGAAGCAGGGTGGTATGGTGGAACCTTGGTATGTTTCACACCATTTTTGCTCGGGAACTGTGCAAATTCTTCTGAACGAAATTGTGGTCCATTATCAGAACCGATTTCTTCCAGGAGGCCAAACGAAGAAAATAAACTTTGTAAAATGTCTAATGTTTTACTTGTTGTTATTTTCCACATTGGAAACATCTCGACCCACTTTGAATGGCTATCAATCACAATGAACAATTGTTGTCCTTCTAATTCAGCAAAATCAATATGTAGCCTTTGCCAAACCCTGGGAGGCCATTTCCATGGCTGTAATGGTACTGATGGTGATTGCTTGCTTACCGATTGACATGTCATACACTGACTGACAATGCACTCTATATCTTTATCAAGACATGGCCATCATAAGTAACTGCGTGCAAAACTCTTGGTCAAGCACATTCCCAGGTGCTGGTCATGGAGGTCTCCTAATAATTTGGACCTGAATTTATTTGGTATAACCATTCTTGCACCCCACATGATACAATCTTTATCGATTGATAATTCATTCCTATGAATGAAGAATGGATGAATATCTTTGTCTATTACCTGGTTTGGCCATCCATTTGCAATATAATCATACACATTTGGCATAACTGGGTCACGTTTGGTTGCTCTACTAATCTCTTCAGCTGTGACTGGCAGTTCATCAATGTATGAAAAATAGAACACTTCTTCCCTATTGGGTGTAACTTGTGATGGGGAAGGCAACCTAGACATAGCATCAGCATTACGGTGATCAGCTGATCGCCTGTAATCAATATCATATGTATATGCTGACAAAATCAAAGCCCATCTCTGCATTCGGGCTGCAACTAATGTTGGAACTGGGGACTTTGGATGGAGGATTGCTGTCAGGGGCTTATGGTCCGTAACGATGGTAGACTTACGACCATACAAGTATTTGTGGAAACTCTTGACCACAAAAATTAATGCCAAAGCTTCCCTTTCGATTTGCGCATAATTACTCTCACTGGCACTGAGAGTGCATGATGCAAAAGCAATTGGTCTCTCCTTCCCACAATGTAATACATGAGAGATCACTGCTCCGACTCCATATGGAGAAGCATCGCATGCTAGCTTTAGCTCCTTAGATACGTCATAATGAACTAGTACAGTATTAGTATGAGGCAGTCCCTTGTATTGAGGATGACGTGCTTCCACACCAAAAAGGGATGAGTTCACAGATGTTTCAAAGAGGGACCTGACATTCTAGGTCCCGAACTACATACTGAAGGGTGGAAGATGCCTGTGCATGGATTCTTTTAACGTGGGATGGCCATTGCACACCAGCCACCACACAGGTGCTAGGTCTTGACAGAGCTAGATCTTGATCCAGTGGCAAGAATTAACCAAGACGACTGGAGACCAGCTCTGTTGCACGAACCTAGTGTGCAGTAGCAGGACATTTGGAAAAGCATGATTCAATCAAGCAGAATCAGCATGGTTTTATGAAAGGAAAATCATGTTTGACAAATTTGCTGGAGTTCTCTTATATAATAAATCTTAGAGAGTTAGATCTTGATCCAGTGACAAGGGTTAACCAAGACGACTGGAGACCAAGCTCTGCTGCACGGACCTAGTGCACACACATTCGGGGTTCAGGGCCCAGAAGAGGCGAGGGCCCAGGGGCAGCATGGGTCAGCCCACACTGCGATCTATGGACATAGTGAACTAACATGGTGCTCTCTACAAAGTTGCTTTTACACTCCTTGAATGCTGTATCGCATTCTTCTGACCACTTCCAATTGACTTATTTTTTCAATAGTTTATTTAGTGGATGTAATACTGAAGCCAAATTTGGTAGGAGCTTCCCATAATAGTTCAAAAGACCCAAAAATGATCGAAGTTCAGTGACATTCTTGGGAGTGGGTGCATTTCTGATTGCATCCAGCTTCCCTTTGGTTGGATGTAAACTATCTTTGTCTACTCTGTACCCTAAGTACTCAACGGAGTTTTTAAATACCGCAAACTTGCGAGCAGACACTCGTACTCTGTACTCTGTGCTTCATTTGAGGACTTCATTCAATATGTTATTATGAATTTGCCTATTTGGTGCTGAAATTAGTATGTCATCTAAATAACATATTACCCCTTCAATACCTTGCAAAATCTGGTTCATCACCCCTTGGAATATGGCAGGGGCGGAAGACACTCCAAATGGTAGCCTATTAAATAGATATAGGCCTAGATGAGTATTTATAGTCAAGCATGACTTGGACTCCTCATCTAGTTCAAGCTGTAAATAGGCATTCGTAAAATCCAACTTTGAGAAGATCTGACCACCTGTCAGTGTTGTGAACAAATCTTCTATTTTTGGCAGTGTATTGGGGACATTACCCTCTAGAACCTAGAGTTACTTTATAATCACCACACAATTTTACCGTACCATCGGACTTCGGTACAACAACAATGGGTGTAGCCCAATTACATCGATCTATCTTAGAAATAATGGGCTAGACTTTCCACTTCACATCGCTCATCCAAGGCCCATCTATGGCCCAAAATGGACCTTTATCACCCATTTTGACTAAAAAGTGGAAACTAGGCCAGAAATATTGCCGGAGAAATAGGCCCCCAAGTTTCGGCTCACTTCGCCGAACTGATCACCGAAGTGATCGCCGACACAAGGCCCATCCCAACTTTCGGTACATCGCCGGCACAAGGCCGAAAACATCATTGTGAAATATTTGCTTTTCCAGGGCCTTACAGAAGGGAATGGGCACTATGGGCGCCATTTTGAAGATCGGAGGAAGGCGGGGGAGACATCCAAAACAAACGAGCTAGATAGTTATGAGTTATTTATAGATCTAGTAACTCAGAATTTTAACTAGATTTAAATGTAATGATAGTAGCCTAGTGAATAATGCACTGAGGCTGGAATACATAGAATAGTTCAATAGATCAAGTTCTGCAGTTCATTTAAAGCTATTAAAGCTATTAAAAATAATTTTTGATAGTGATGGGGCCGATGCTTTCTGCGTCATTACTCATAATTGCTCACAAGCTGGTTTCTGAAAGGAACAATCGAAGAGATGGCAGAGAAATGTGGAGACAGAGACAGAGGAAACAGTGGAGGAGAGTGTACAGCCAACGAACGTACAAAGAGATGCAATCTTACCTCAACTTGACAGAAAACGCGTGTCTAAGGAGGCTACACTTCCGGAAGGAGGTCATCAATGAGATCTGCCAGCTCATCAAGGGGGATCTTCAACCTTCCAGCATCATCAGAACCGTACTGTCCATTGAGGTTAAGGTTACTGCTGCCCTAGCCTTCTATGATTCAGGATCTTTTCAGGCTTCAGCTGGCGACATCTGTCATATCTCTCAGCACACCCCACACAGTGCTGCATTCTACAGGTGACTGAAGCCCTTTACGCTCGCAGGATGGACTTTATAAGCTTCCCTATGACCAGGGAGGCACAGACCGGGTTGGCTTTGGGTATCTACAGAATAGCACACTTCTCCAAGGTACAGGTAGCAATAGACTGCACACACATTGCCCTGAAAGTGCCCTTAAAGAACGCGGAGGTGTTTCGTAACAGAAAGGAGTTCCACTCCCTAAATGTGCAGCTTGTTGTCGACCACAGCCAAATAATCATGACAGTAAATGCTACATTTCCTGGCAGCATACATGATGCGCACATCCTACGTGAGAGTGCTATCCCTGACCCGTTTCTCAATCAGCCGGAAGGTCACGGTTGGATGCTTGGGGATAAGGGATATGGTCTTGCCAGTTGGCTGATGACTCCACTGCATAATCCCGTCACTGAAGCAGAGAGGTGTCACAATGAAAGCCACATAGCGACATGCAACATCGTCGAAAAGACAATTGGAGTCCTAAAGCAGCGCTTCAGGTGCTTGGACCATTCTAGTGGCAGCCTACAGTACCACCCTGATCAGGTCGCTGCGTTTATTGTGGGGTGTTGCATGCTGGATAACCTAGCTATAAGGAGAGGACAACTCCTGCCACGTGGGGCTGCAGGTCCACCTGCAGAAGGAGGGGAGATGGAAGAGCCAGCTGGCGAGGAGCAAGAGGAGGAAGAGGCGGAAGAAGAGGCTGATGAGGACCTCGGGGAGGCCAATTAGCCTGGCGATGTATCCCTAGCCCCAACCCCCCCAAAGGCCAGTACCGAGTGGCAGTTACGCGGCTAATAAGCGTTTGCGTCAACAGCTCATTAACAAATGCTTTTCATGATCTTTCTTTGTGAGTATTTACATTTACATTTACATTTACATTTATAGTTAAGTAAAAGTTGCATTTGTGAAGAGTCACTTTTCAGCCTTGCATTGAGTTGCCTGGCATTAACATTAATGCTTAAATACAGTAAATTTTTGTAACTAGTAAACGACATTCCACTATTGTAGTTCAATTGTTAAAATGTTATGCTTGATGTAACTAAGAGAACGAACAACAATTGTTAAATTCAATAATAAATTTTATTCAACACAAACAATTTTATTAAATATTTTATCAACACTCTCCCCAACCCACCCCAACCCCCCCCAACCCAAACGAACGAACAAATTTGTAAACATATTATTACACAAACCCCCCTCCCTACCTGCGGCCATGTTTCCCTCCAAGACCTTTCCCACCCCGTGTTTTTACACCACCCGCCCGTTTTGTTCTCCGCAGACCGAGAGAAAGCTGGGATGCAGCGCACGACGGCAGGACTTCCTGCCGTGGTGGAGGTGATGGAGTGGAAGCCGAAGCCTGAGGCTCCTCTTCCGAGTCAGGAGGAACTGCGTCCTCCGTACTCACTTGAGTGCTCGGGGTCGCACTGTGAGCCGACACAACACCTTGGGGTGCAGCGCCGTGTCCAGCCAGCAACGCATGCCGAAGGGCACTGGTTGTGGCGGTCTGCTCCCGAATCGCCTCCAAGGTCTCCTGTGCTAACTCGGTTTGCACGGAAGACCAGTTGGAGAAGTTCGTGTTGAACTGGCTCCAGTTCGTGGAGAACCCATCGAACCCCTGGATAAGGTCGCGACCTATCGCGACCGTCTCCCTGCACAGGGAGATCAAGCACTCCGCCTGCCTGTCCATGGGAGGCGACTGCTCACGTCGCTGACCTGACCTCCGTTGGGTCGGCGTGTGCAAACTTGGGCGCCTTGGCGTCAACAGCTGCATACCGCTTGTTCCCGGTGCCTCATCATTCTCAATAGAGATGACTGCAGGTTCATCCCCCCCCCACCCCTCAACAATTATGCCATCATCATCATCATCATCAGCTTCCTCCACCTCTTGTAACTCCTCTCAGTCTCTAGTCTTTTGAGTTCTTGCTCAACTTTCTCCTTGAGTGCATATGATACAGAATGTGGCTTGTAATAAATCGATCTAGCATCCTTCTGTACACCTGACACTTGCCTTGAATCGGACAGCCCATTTCGTAAAACACCTTCAGATAATTTTTGATGACATCATCCTTTGATGCAAATCTCGTTTCAACACGAAAAATCTCACTCCAATCCAGCTTCAGTGATCCCAACAAATTTCTTCTAGTAAGGCAGGCTTGTCTCCTGCCACTACTATTAGAGGCAAGCTCTGAATTTGATACTTATATTTCACCGGTACAGTGATACGACCTACCACAGGAATGTTCTCTCCAGAGTAGCCTCGTAGCTTTATCTTGGATTTCTCTAATGGGAAATCACTCAATTTGTCGAGGTATAGTGACTCTGGTACTACACTCACAGATGCACCAGTGTTGATTTCCATGGGTACCTTGAATCCTGCAACATCTATGTGGATTATGATACTTTTCGAATCGCTGTCGGTTAACCTCGTGCTCCTGATGACGTTTAGCTCTAACATCTCCTCATCCTGTTCTTGTTCTTCCATGCTATGTAGTCTCTGGGGATTTCTACTCATAGTTTTGTGAGTTGGTTTACCCTTCAGTCGGCATGCCTTCGCAAGATGCCCAGTTTTCCTGCAGAAGAAACACTCTGCCTTCACATATGGACAACTTTGTTGTCCCAGGCACCGATAGCAGGACTTTAATGCTCTGTTACCATTTCCAGTTTCTAGGACTTTGGGCCCCCACCGCCTTTTACTTTGAACCTGCAAGCAATTCACCTCGGTTGTCTGACAACTGAAAATATTATGGAATTCTCGGGAATATTGGTCGGCTATGCTCATTGACATAGCTGTCTGACAAGCTAAATCAAAAGTCAAGTTAGGCGTTGTCAATAACTTTCTTCTGATTGCATCATTTTTCATCCCACAAACAAAGTGGTCTCACAATGCTCGACCCTGAATGTCTCCGAAATTATAGTGAATAGATAGTTTTTTTAATGCTACAATGTACTCACTGATACTTTCTTCGGCCTTCTGATTTCGTATTCCGAAACGATAACTTCAGCAATTTCTAAAGGCACGGGGCTGTAGTGCTGCTCTAACTTAGTTAGAATCTGTTTCAGAATTGTATCCTTTGGCTTGCCAGGCATAAGCAAATTTATCAGCGTTTCATATAACTCGGGCCCTGCCTCAGTTAAGAAAATCGCCCTTTTTTGTTCCAACACCACCTGGTTATTGTCTTCATTATCGGGGATTTCGATGATATTATTTGCTGTGAAAAATATTTCTAGCTGATTCACATAAGCTTTGAAACTTTCATGGTCGCGTTGAAATTCCTCCAAATGCCTTATTACTCCCATAGACACGGCTATTCTGGACTCTGGTAGTTCAAACATGTGTGCTTGTAATTTACCGCAGATTTGTAGCTGTTAATCAAAACAGAGAAGCTCCCAAAGTCTCTCTGTCAGTTGACTTAATTCTTCACCAACAAAAATTTGAGCTTTGTTTTATCTGATTAATCCCATTCTTGCCGCCATTTGTGATATATCTAGAGAGCACACAGCACACACACACAAGCCTTTAAAATGGCAGCTTTCAGAAGTCGCCTGCTTCTTGTCAGGTGACCTTGCTCTTTATTAAACAGCACTAGCTGCAGTAACAAAGGAATCCACAGTGTGGAGCTACAAACATTACACCCACCTTTTAGCTACTCTTTAAAATCTAAGCTAGTGACTTCATCATCACTCTCCACAACCTCTTCTTCCTGCACCACTGGCTGGCCAGGTTGGATTTCTTCGGTCTCTGAAATGAGAGCGGGTAGGGTTGTGGAGAGAGGACAGGGGGAAAGTAAGAGGTGAATGTTTATACTATGTGCAGCTTGTAAATCAGAAGAGATTGTGTGATGAGAGGTAAGTGGGATGTAAGAACTAGGCTAACGTATGAGGATACTGGCACCTTGTATTCTTTCAGCCCCATCACTGGCTACAGGCTCAGCGATACTCTCCCAAGAATGGCCAGCCCCATCTCCTCCTTGGGGAAAAAATTATACTGGTGCACTTGTCCCCGCCAGTTAGGTCCTGTTGGTGTCAGTTGTATTCCACGTTTTCCTGCAAGAGAATGGGAAGTGCATCAGTGAGTGTGGTACAATGTGTTTAGGCGATATGCCTGCCATGGTTGATGAGCTGACAGTGTGTGTAAGCTGAACTGAACACGCGTTCAGCAGCAGGAAGGAGCGCCCATCAGCTCTATTTAAAGATATCATCACCTACTTACAGGCACTGTTCCCTTTTAGCTGCATGGCTGCGCAGCACTCTGAAGATTCCGCACAGCCTGTGACACGGTTTTGAATAGAAAATAAAGCGCATTCGCGGAATTTTGAATGGCCCATGCAGCCCGTTAAAGGGCTCAAACGGGCCAAAAACATGCTGCACAATCTCGCCATCATGAGGGCACAGCCCTTGCCACCAGCTATACGGCGAACAGCTGAGAAGCAGGAGCATGAGGAGGAGGAGGAGGAGGAAGATTAGGAAGAGGCAGCCTCGGCAGTACCTTTCTGGCCGGACTATCCGTGAAGAACACATCTGAGTGCGATACCAGTAAACACAACCTCAATTCTCCATTCACCAACAGTCTCACACCTTACCTTCCCTCTGTTACTGATCATCACAGAGTCCGCTTGGCCACATTGCAAAAATAGAATCCAACACAAAATAAGCATTCCAAAACAAATTTATAAATGAAGCCATGCCATATTGTATACAAACTTAAACTAATCACCCTTGTGCATTTCCTTTAATGACTGTCTTCTGTGTGCCTTTGCCTGTTGTAGTGCTCCTACACAATATTACCTCAGTGGCTACAGCATGGCTGGGGGGAGGCTACTGACTTTCAGTCAGAGAGAGTGCAGATGGCTTGGAGGATGACCTTGAGTGGCTCTGGGCCTAGAAGGCCCGGCTGCAGACTGCACCATCTCGGCACGGGCGGCAGCAGGTGGAGCTGGGTGGCTACCAGGCAACAGCAAGGACACTGGCGGAGTGGCAGTGGTGGGAGGACGAATGCTGTCAGCCATGATCTCAATGTGGCCATATCGTGTGGCCATATGGCCTACTTCTGCTCCTAATTATGTTCTTATGGTCATATCCTGAAAGAGCACAACCGGTTTGTGCTCCACGGAGCCACTGCCACTCCCTTGTGCAGCGCCTCAGCAATCCTAGTAATCTGTTGGAGGAAAGATTGCTGGACTACTGTGACACACTGCAAGTCCCTTGAATACTGGAATTCAGAGCCATGATGGCAGCAGTCTGAGTATGCTTGGTAGCAAGCCAACCTTGGTTGAGAGCAGTCTGAGCTTTGACTGCATCACTCGGAGGTTGGGTGGCTCCTGCTTGTGCTGCAATGGAAGCGGAGACATCAGCCATCAGACGCTGCATCATGGTTGGGTCCGCAAGTGTGCTAATGGTGTTGGCCACCACTACCATGCTGGAAAGGATGGGCTCCAAGCTCTGCGCAAAGCCCTGTGGCAAGTTGGTGCCAGACTCCTCCGTGCCTCTTGATATTTCATACAGGCTTTCTGGCAGACTTCACAATGCACCAAGCTTGTACATACTCAGCAGCCTTCTTCTATAGCCTACCCCATCAAAGTGCTCATCTGAGCCCTCTGCAGCAGAACTCGTTTGTGACCTCGCTCTCTGGCCAGCTGGCACCTGCGCTATACTTACCTCCTGCCCTGGCTGCAAGAGAGAAGAAAGTGTGTCAGTGTGTGCGGTGCAATCTGTTTGAGTATCTGTCATGGTTGAATAGTTGTCAGTGTGTGTAAGCTGAGAGATATGGGTATGAGGCTCGCAGCAGTGCTAAATGTGTGAGGGTGTGGTGAAGCTATGAATGTTAGGTATAAGTCCTGATAGAGAATGTTGGTAGGTGAATGATAGAGTGGTGATGCATTGAACAGTACGTGAGGCTAGTGGTGCTGTTGTTAGGATATGGCCTTTGAAGAAGCATTCATTGACCTTGACCACTCGTGTGAGTTTATTGAACTTCTTATGACACTGCATCCAGGGGTCCTCGGAGATGACTCCTGGCATTGACTGCCACAGCGATCAGCTCCCAGTACCTTCTGAGCATATGTCTGGAGGGCATCCTTGCCCTCTGTGGATACAGTACATCTCTCCTCATTTCCACCCTGCTACACCAAGGCCTCAGTGCAGTGTTGTAAAACCTTGGACCCCGCTGTCTCCCCACCATCGCTCACTGTTTCCCAGGTCAGAATCTCTTCAACCACATCTCCCTGCACCTTCTCCAACCACAAAGCTCCTCTCCTTTATGAGGTGCAGGCTGGCTTTAAACAGTGCAGGCTAGCTTTAAAGAGTGCTTGCACGCAAAAAGACTTGGACAACATTCAGCCTTGGGCTAGTAAGTGGCAAGTAATATTCATGCCATACAAGTGCCAAGCAATGACCATCTTCAATAAGAGAGACTCTAACCACCTCCCCATGACATTCAATGATATTACTATCATTCAACCCCCACCATCAATGATCCTGGGGTCAACATTGACCAAAACTTTGTCTGGGCTAGCCAGATAAATACTATGGCTCTAAGAGCAGTCTAGAGGCTGGATATTCTGCGGCGATTGTCTCACCTCCTGACTCCCCAAAGACTTTCCACCATCTACAAGGCACAAGTCAGGAGTGTAATGCAATACTCACCACTTGCTTGGATCAGTGCATCTCCAACAACACTCAAGAAGTTCGACACCATCCAGGCCAAAGCAGCCTATATGATTGGCACCACATCCACCACCTTGTACACTCACTCCCTTCATCACAAGCGCACTGTGGCTGCAGTGTTTACCATCTACAAGATCCACTGCAGCAACTCGCCAATGCTTCTTCGACAGCACCTCCCAAGGGCAGCAGGCACATGGGAACACCACCAAGTCACACACCATCCTGACTTGGAAATATATTGCTGTTTCTTCGTTGCTGCTGGGTCAAAATCCTGGAAATCCCTCCCTAACAGCACTGTGGGAATACCTTCATTGCATGAACTGCAGTGATTCAAGAAGGCGACTCACCACCATCTTCTCAATGAAAATTGAGGGGCCAGTGGCACCCACATCCCAAGAACAAATAACAATGAAAGTGCTAGCAAGGTACAATTTTGGGCTTCCTGCTGATGCAGGCAGCACGCTGCATACTGCAATCATATTCATCAGCAGGCTGCATGAAGTTGGCGTACTGCCTACTTCAGAACCAACGGGCATGGGTTAATCGCGCATTGCGATTCACATGTTCATTTTCGGGGGCTATCGAATTTAGCCCCCGACAACCTATGGTTCTGGACTATCCAGCCAGGGGAAACAGCCTCTCAACATCTACCATGTCAAGCCCTCTAAGAATTATATAAGTTTCAATGAGATCACCTCTCATTCTTCTAAGCTTCAGAGAATATAGGCCTATTCTTCTCTGGCGAATTGAATAACTAGGGCAGTAGACAGGGCTTTAAACTAATGAAGGGGAGGCGGGAGTGGGAGGATTCAGAAAAGAGTGAATTTAAAAGCAGCAAGAGAAATATCAAGGCTCTGGAGCAGAGCAGCGTTTTGGGTAGAAGTAAGGACCGGGGTCAAGCAGGGCTGCGTCATCGCGCCAACCCTCTTCTCGATCTTCCTCGCTGCAATGCTCCATCTCACTCTCAACAAGCTCCCCGCTGGAGTGGAACTAAATTATAGAACCAATGGGAACCTGTTCAATCTTTGCCGCCTTCAGAATAGATCCAAGGTCATCCCATCCTCTGTCATCGAACTACAGTACGCGGATGAGACTTGCATCTGCACACATTGAGACCTAATTCCAAGCCATCGTCAACATTTTCACTGAAAGCATGGGCCTTACACTAAACATCCATAAGACAAAGGTCCTCCACCAATGTGACCCCGCCACACAGCGCGGCCCTCCAGTCATCGAAATCCATGGCATGGCCTTGGACAACGTGGATCATTTTCCATACCTCGGGAGCCTACTGGAAGGGCAGGCATTGACAACAAGGTCCAACACCGGCTCTAGAGTGCCAGCACAGCCTTCGGTCACCTGAGGAAAAGTGTTTGAAGACCAGGACCTCAAATCTGGCACCAAGCTTATGGTCTACAGGGCAGTAGTGAGGTTGTAACTAGAAGAATATATAAAGGGGAACCAGTGGATGTGGTGTATTTGGATTTTCAGAAGGCATTCGATAAGGTGCCACACAAGATGTTATTGAACAAAATTAGAGCTCATGGGATTGGGGGTAATATTCTTACATGGATTGAAGATTGGTTAATGGACAGAAAACAGAGTAGAATAAACGGGTCATTTTCAGGTTGGCAGGCTGTAATTAGTGAGGTGTCGCAAGGATCGGTGCTTGGGCCTCAGCTATTCACAATCTATTTCAATGATTTGGATGAGGGGATCAAATGTAACATATGCAAGTTTGCTGATGAGACAAAGCTAGGTGGGAATGTAAGTTTTGAGGAGGATGCAAAGAGACTTCAAGGGGATATAGACAGGCTAAGTGAGTGGGCAAGAACATGGCAAATGGAATACAATATGGAGAAATGTGAAGTTATCCACTTTGGTAAGAAAAATAGAAAAGCAGATTATTTTTTAAATGGAGAGAGATTGGGAAGTGTTGATATTCAGAGGGACCTGAGTGTCCTGGTACATGAAAAACAAAAAGTTAGCATGCAGGTACAGCAAGTAATTAGGAAGGCAAATGGAATGTTGGCCTTTATTGCAAGGGGGATAGAGTATAAAAGTAGGAAACTCCTGCTACAACTGTACAGGGCGTTGGTGAGACCACACCTGGAGTACTGCGTACAGTTTTGGTCTCCTTATTTAAGGAGGGATATACTTGCATTGGAGGCAGTTCAGACAAGGTTCATGAGGTTGATTCCTGACATGAAGGGTTTGTCTTATGAAGAAAGGTTGAGCCTATACTCATTGGAGTTTAGAAAAATGAGAGGTGATCTTATTGAAACATGTAAGATTCTGAAGGGGCTTGACAGGGTAGATGCAGAGAGGATGTTTCCCCTCGTGGGGGAATCTAGAACTAGGGGGGCATAGTTTCAGAATAAGGGGTTGCCTTTTTAAACATAGAAAATAGGTGCAGGAGTAGGCCATTTGGCCCTTCGAGCCTGCACCGCCATTCAATAAGATCATGGCTGATCATTCCCTCAGTACCCCTTTCCTGCTTTCTCTCCATACCCCTTGATCCCCTTAGCCATAAGGGCCATATCTAACTCCCTCTTGAATATATCCAATGAACTGGAGATGAGGAGGAATTTCTTCTCTCAGAGGGTCGTGAATCTTTGGAATTCTCTACCCCAGAGAGCTGTGGAGTCTGGATGATTGAATATATTTAAGTTGGAGCTCAATACATTTTTGGATATTAACGGAATCAAGGGATATGGGTATAGTGCAGGAAAGTGGAGTTGAGGTAGAAGATCAGCCATGATCTTATTGAATGGCGGATCAGGTTTGAGGGGCTGAATGACCTTCTCTCCTCCAAGTACAGTGCTCTTATTCCAGGAATTGATCTAGTGAACTTTCATTGCACCTCCTCCAAGGCAAGTATATCCTTCCTTAGGTAAAGAGGCCAAAACAGTACATAGTAGTCCAGATGTAGTCTTACCAAAGCCCTATATAATTGCAGTAAGATTTCCTTCCGCTGATACTCCAAACCCACTGCAATAAAGGCTAACATAACATTTGCCTTCCTAATTGCTTGCCGTACCTGCATGTTAACTTTCTGTGATTCATGTACAAGAACCCCCAAATCCCTCTGCATACCAGCATTTACTAGTCTCTCACCTTTTAAAAAATATACTGCTTTTTATTCTTCCTACCAAAGTGAATAATTTCACACTTCCCTGCATTATACTCCATCTGCTACCTTCTTGCCCAATCACTTAATTGGGGGTCGATTTTCAGCAAGGCCTCCACCTGCCCAAGTGCCGTCCAAACTGCTGCCGATAACCGCCGAGGTACTGAATAGTACTTTGGGCGGGATATTCAGGAAGAAGGTCCCTCGAAAGTCGGCGGGCGGCAAGTGGAAGACGTACGCCGCCAATCTGGGCGGCAGGTCACATTCTCGGCAGCAGAGGCACTTGCCGCCCAAGTTCCGCCAAGGATGGAGTTGGGCCCACGGAGGGTCGATGACCTGAAAAAAAAAAACAACAGCAAAAATAAAAATAGTATCCGAAGACCTTCAGGGGACCCCATGCAGGTAAGTCGCTGTTGAAAAAAATATTAAAATGTTCACTTACCTTTTTTTCAGGTTCTTCATACTTACCATTGGGGACAGACCAGCTTGCAGCCAACGGTCCACCCCTGTTCTGTCACCGCGGCCCGCCGACTCCCACCCACAAGAATCTGGGAGCTCAGCGGGCGGGAGCTCAGTTGCGCCACTTGACCGTCCACTGACGTAAGCGGGCGGTTCCCGGTGGCTCTCCCCTCCCTTCCACTCCGGGCCGCCCTGAAAGTGGCATTGGGCAGATCTTCAGGAGGAATGTCGGCGGCAGTGGGCGGCAGTCGGTGGCAGCGGGCGGCAGTGGGCAGCAGTCGGTGGCAGCGGGCGGCAGTCGGCGGCAGCGGGCGGTGAGGTGCTGAAAATCGGCCCCCTGGTTTATATCCTTTTGCCTTCCCTTTGCGTCCTCCTCACAGCTAACTTTTCCTCCTAGCTTTGTATCATCGGGTAACTTGGGTCCATTACGGTCGGTTTCCTTATCTCAGTCATTGATATAAATTATAAATATCTGGGGCTCAAGCTCTGATCTTTGCGGCACTCCACTAGTTACACTCTGCCATTCTGAAAATGCCGTTTATACCTACTCTCTGTTTTCTATCCGTTAACCAATTCTCAATCCATGCTAATATATTACTCCCAATCCCATGAGCGCTAACTCATATAACAACCTCTTGTGTGGCACCTTATCAAATGCCTTTTGAAAATCCAAATATCTACATCCACTAGTTCCCTTATATCCACCCTACTGCATTCTCAAATAACTCAAATAGATTTATCAAACACGATTTCCCTTTCATAAATCTGTGTTGACTCTGGCTAATTATATTGTGATTTTCCAACTGCCCTGGTATCACGTCTTTAATAATAATAGGTTATAGCATTGAAGAGAATTAAGGGTTGAGCATGAATCACTGAGGAACAATGATATCAGCAGTAAGAGATATTAAAGAAAATAATTAGGTTGATGATATCAGTGAGCATGGGCAGAAGGGGAAGGGAAATGAGATCAAAGATCGAGGGAGAGAAGCTGCAGACTATGGGGTGGTTGGACCTTTGTCAAGAAGAGGCAGAGACAACTGTGGGGATAGCCTCAATTTTGGATACATGGGGCTTCAAAAATGGATGGGTCGGGGACGGGTCAGAGGTTTAAATTTTGAAAATCTCAAACCCGACCCCAACAATTGACAATTTAAATATTTTAATAAGGCTGGCAGCCTCTGATTTTACCTGTTTTACAGGTTTAACTGTGGCCAGCCAGGTATCCCAAGCCTCAGGAAACCCAATGGCTGAAGGGAGGCAAGGACAGCTACAGGGAGAAGGTAAGTGCCTTTACAGCATGGCTTGTGGGCTAAAAGGAGCTGGAGTGCTTCCCTCCAGCCAGCCTTCCCGCCACCCCAAGCTCCTACCCCATGAGAAAGCGATATAAAGCCCGGGGTCAGGGATTGGACCCCCGCTGGGATTGGACAGCCCCCGGGGTCATGAATCAGACCTACCTGGTCCTACAGCCTACTCTGGAGTCCTCCCCACCCGACTAGAAGCCAAGCCTGTCAGGCAAGCTGACTTCAGGATGGGGAACCGGTCAAGGAAAAAAGACGCGCGCCGTCTCCAGAGCATGTGGGGATACCCATATTTCCTGAAACTCTGCCCCCTCTCCCCGCATATGTAACCCTGCCCTGTTAATATCCAGGCCATGATTTCCTTGCATTTAGTTTCTTCATGAAGATGGAGGGAAGTTTGGGGAGATTGTTGGTGATAGAAGAGTAGAATTTGGAGATCTACTTATTATTTAGAATGATCTATGAAAGGTTTGTTGCAAAAAAGTAAGAAATACGAAATGTTTTCTTTACGCTATTTCATTTTCTTCAAAGGCAAGAGCACCACCAGAGACACAACTGTGTTTAAACGACCTGATGCTGTTACTTTCAGATGCACCAAAGCAATTCCTTAGCAGCAACTTTGCCTGTTTCCCACCACCACTGTAAACATAAGGAGCTAATGTCAGTGGTACTTGGTGTATCTGCTATGTTGAGTCTTACTCAGTCTGTCTCTATAGGGGAGCAATGAGGTTTCCAAATTGCCAGCCTATACAGACTGTAGTGGAAATTACATTTAACTAAGTGCACAGGGAGAAATATGTAGTACAACATGATTTACAATACTTTCAAGTCTGGTTTTCATGTTTGACGCTATTCATCATCTGGTGTGATTCCAGTTGTCATCATAATACTGTTCATACCCACTAAGCCACCCATGTAGCTCCTCTTAAATTGTGATTTAATTGGTGTTTTAGTCATTGCAACTATGTTTAATATGAGTAAATTCAAACCTGTTGTAATTGTATCAAAAGGAAAATGTAAACTCACTGTAATTGCATGACTGCTAAAATAGCTAAGTTATCTACAGGCACAAGCCATGTGGTAAAATTGCTGCATGAGGTTAAATAGGGGAGTGACAAGGTATTTAAATTGGTAAAGGGGAAGCAGCTGGGAAAATAATACCCTCCAGAATTGGCTAATAGAGATGGGAGAAATAGATGAGAATAGACGAAAAACAAATGAGCAAGAAGGACATTGAGTGAGGAATAAAAACAAACTAGCTGTGAATGGGGAAAAGACGGAAGTGAAGACCTTAGGCAAAAAAAATGTTAAAAAATGAAAAAAAATGTTGACAAGCACAGAGTGTAGGAACTAAATTAGGAGGAACTGATAATTAATTACCTAAACTGAACATTAATATAATCCTGGCTGAAAACAAGACAAGAATGGAAAATAAACATCTTGGGATTTAATATATTTAGGAGGGATAGAAAAGTGTTACATATGCATTAAAGGTACAAGCAGAGTACTGTTTAACTAAGCAATGTACAACCTTGGCTCTGCTTTATTTAGGCCCAAAATGCGACTCACAAAATGGCTGGCCTTTTATACCAGACCAGCACCATGTGCATGCTGCTCAGTGGACACCATCTGGTGGCTACAAACAGCATGTACATACATGACAAAAAGAAAGGAGACAAAGTGACAGTATTGGTAAAAGAGATTCTATGTGATGTAGAGTGGGTTGATGTAGACAAAAATAGTTCAGAAAGAATCATTATGGTTGGAGATAGAAACATAGAAAATAGGTGCAGGAGTAGGCCATTTGGCCCTCCGAGCCTGCACCGCCATTCAATGAGTTCATGGCTGAACATGCAACTTTAGTATCCCATTCCTGCTTTCTCGCCATACCCCTTGATCCCCCTAGTAGTAAGGACTACATCTAACTCCTTTTTGAATATATTTAGTGAATTGGCCTCAACAACTTTCTGTGGTAGAGAATTCCACAGGTTCACCACTCTCTGGGTGAAGAATTTTCTCCTCATCTCAGTCCTAAATGGCTTACCCCTTATCCTTAGACTGTGACCCCTGGTTCTGGACTTCCCCAACATTGGGAACATTCTTCCTGCATCTAACCTATCTAAACCCGTCAGAATTTTAAACGTTTCTATGAGATCCCCTCTCATTCTTCTGAACTCCAGTGAATACAAGCCCAGTTGATCCAGTCTTTCTTGATATGTCAGTCCCGACATCCCGGGAATCAGTCTGGTGAACCTTCACTGCACTCCCTCAATAGCAAGAATGTCCTTCCTCAAGTTAGGAGACCAAAACTGTATACAATACTCCAGGTGTGGACTCACCAAGGCTCTGTACAACTGTAGTTACACCTCCCTGCCCCTGTACTCAAATCCCCTTGCTATGAAGGCCAACATGCCATTTGCTTTCTTAACCGCCTGCTGTACCTGCATGCCAATCTTCAATGACTGATGTACCATGACACCCAGGTCTTGTTGCACCTCCCCTTTTCCTAATCTGTCACCATTCAGATAACAGTCTGTCTCTCTGTTTTTAACCACCAAAGTGGATAACCTCACATTTATCCACATTATACTTCATCTGCCATGCATTTGCCCACTCACCTAACCTATCCAAGTCACTCTGCAGCCTCAAAGCATCCTCCTCGCAGCTCACACTGCCACCCAACTTAGTGTCATCTGCAAATTTGGAGATACTAGATTTAATCCCCTCGTCTAAATCATTAATGTACAATGTAAACAGCTGGGGCCCCAGCATAGAATCTTGTGGTACCCCACTAGTCACTGCCTGCCATTCTGAAAAGTACCCATTTACTCTTACTCTTTGCTTCCTGTCTGCCAACCAGTTCTCAATCCACGTCAGCACACTACCCCCAATCCCATGTGCTTTAACTTTGCACATTAATCTCTTGTGTGGGACCTTGTCGAAAGCCTTCTGGAAGTCCAAATACACCACATCAACTGGTTTTCCGTGGTCCACTCTACTGGAAACATCCTCAAAAAATTCCAGAAGATTTGTCAAGCATGAGTTCCCTTTCACAAATCCATGCTGACTTGGACCTATCATGTCACCTCTTTCCCAAATGCACTGCTATGACATCCTTAATAATTTGATTCCATCATTTTACCCACTACCGATGTCAGGCTGACCAGTCTATAATTCCGTTTTCTCTCTCCCTCCTTTTTTAAAAAGTGTGGTAACATTGGCTACCCTCCACTCCATAGGAACTGATCCAGAGTCTATGGAATGTTGGAAAATGACTGTCAATGCATCCGTTAGTTCCAAGGCCACCTCCTTAAGTACTCTGGGATGCAGACCATCAGGCCCTGGGGATTTATTGGCCTTCAATCCCATCGATTTCCCCAACACAATTTACTGACTAATAAGGATTTCCCTCCTTCTTACTCGACCCTCTGACCCCTTTTATATCCGGAAGGTTGTTTGTGTCCTCCTTAGTGAATACCAAACCAAAGTACTTGTTCAATTGGTCTACCATTTCTTTGTTCCTCGTTATGACTTTCCCTGATTCTGACTGCAGGGGACCTGTTTGTCTTTACTAACCTTTTTCTGTTTACATATCTATAGAAGCTTTTGCAGTCCGTTTTAATGTTCCCTGCAAGCTTCCTCTCGTACTCTATTTTCCCTGCCCTAATCAAACCCTTTGTCCTCCTCTGCTGAGTTCTAAATTTCTCCCAGTCCCGGGTTCGCTGCTATTTCTGACCAATTTGTATGCCACTTCCTTCGCTTTAATACTATCCCTGATTTCCCTTGATAGCCACAGTTGAGCCACCTTCCCTTTTTTATTTTTTCGCCAGACAGGGATGTACTATTGTTGTAGTTCATCCATGCGGTCTCTAAATGTCTGCCATTGCCCATCCACTGTCAACCCCTTAAGTATCATTCGCCAATCTATCTTAGCCAATTCACGCCTCATATCTTCAAAGTTACCCTTCTTTAAGTTCTGGACCATGGTCTCTGAATTAACTGTTTCATTCTCCATCCTAATGTAGAATTCCACCATATTATGGTCACTCTTCCCCAAGGGGCCTCGCACAACGAGATTGCTAATGAATCCTCTCTCATTACACAACACCCAGTCTAAGATGGCCTCCCCCCTAGTTGGTTCCTCGACATATTGGTCTAGAAAACCATCCCTTATGCACTCCAGGAAATCCTCATCCACCGTATTGCTTCCAGTTTGGTTAGCCCAATCTATATGCATATTAAAGTCACCCATGATAACTGCTGCACCTTTATTGCATGCACCCCTAATTTCCTGTTTGATGCCCTCCCCAACATCACTACTACTGTTTGGAGGTCTGTACACAACTTATACTAATGTTTTTGTCTTTTGGTGTTCTGCAGCTCTACCCATATAGATTCCACCTCATCCAAGCTAATGTCCTTCCTAACTATTGCATTAATCTCCTCTTTAACCAGCAATGCTACCCCACCTCCTTTTCCTTTTATTCCATCCTTCCTGAATGTTGAATACCCTTGGATGTTGAGTTCCCAGCCCTGATCATCCTGGAGCCATGTCTCTGTAATCCCAATCACATCATATCTGTTAACATCTATTTGCACAGTTAATTCATCCACCTTATTACGGATACTCCTTGCATTAAGACACAAAGCCTTCAGGCTTGTTTTTTTAACACCCTTTGTCCTTTTAGAATTATGATGTAGTGTGGCCCTTTTTGTTTCTTGCCTTTGTTTACTCGGCCTTCCACTATTGATTTTTACTTTTCTACCATCTGTTTCTGACTCCATATTACTTCGCCCTGTCTCGCTGCATAGGTTCCCATCCCCCTGCCATATTAGTTTAAACACTCCCAAACTGCATTAGCAAATGTTACCCCTAGGACATCAGTTCCAGTCCTGCCCAAATGCAGACCATCCCTTTTGTACAGGTCCCACTTCTCCCAGAACTGGTTCCAATGTCCCAGGAATTTGAACCCCTCCCTCTTGCACCACTGCTCAAGCTACGTATTTATTCTAACTATCCTGCTCCCTCTATTCTGATTAGCACGTGGCACTGGTAGCAATCCAGAGATTACTACCTTTGAGGTCCTACTTTTTAATTTAACTCCTAGTTCCCTAAATTCAGCTTGTAGGACCTCTTCCCGCTTCTTACCTATATCGTTGGTACCTACATGTGCCACGACAACTGGCTGTTCACCCTCCCTCTCCAGAATGCTCTGCAGCCGCTCCGAGACATCCTTGACCCTTGCACCAGGGAGGCAACATACCAGCCTGGAGTCTCGGTTGCGGCTGTAGAAACTCCTATCTATTCCCCTTACAATTGAGTTCCCTATCACTATAGCTCTCCCAATCTTTTTCCCGCCCTTCTGTGCAGCAGAGCCACCCATGGTGCCATGAACCTGGCTGCTGGTGCCTCCCCCTGGTAAGTCATCTCCCCCAACAGTATCCAAAACGGTATATCTGTTTTGGAGGGAGATGACCACAGGGGACTCCTGCATTACCTTCCTGCTCTTGCCTTGTCTCTTGGTCACCCATTCACTATCTGTCCTAACCCTTACCTGCGGTGTGACCAACTCACTAAATGTGCTATCCACAACATTCTCAGCATCCCGCATGCTCCAGAGTGAGTCCATCCGCAGCTCCAGTGCCGTCATGTGGTCTGTCAGGAGCTGCAGCTGGACACACTTTCCGCACACAGCACATAGTAGTCAGGGACACTGGAAATGTCCCTGACTTCCCACATAGCACAGGAGGAGCATGACATGGGTCCGAACTCTTCTGCCATGACTTAACCCTTAAATTAATTTACTTACCAAAATTTATTTAAACACCAAACAGCTACTTAGTAGTTCGCTGCCAATTAAACCAATCTAAAAGTCAGTCTAAAAGAGAGTTATATTTACCAGTCGAACAGCCAACCACTTACCAGCTTGGCTGTGACGTCACCTCTTGATTTCGCACCCCTTTATCTTTGTCTGCAGCTGGTTGGGCTGGTCTCTGGGCCTCCATCTCCTACTCTTGCATTCCTTATCAGCTGCTCTAGTGTCAGCACTGGTAGGAAAAACAAGACAAAACAGCACCTGCCAGAACTCACCCACTTACCAAACTCATGAATGCCACTCTTTGCTGCTGCACCCTGTGCTCTGCACGAGCTGCCTCTTTTTAAACTGTATCTAGGTCAGATGGTCAGTTGTTTACAGAACTGGTTTTAACTAGCTGCTAATTGCCTCCTACTGGAGAGTTACCTTATTTTTCTCTGCCTAAACCTGAAAGATTCCCAACTATTTAACTTTTTCCCTTTACATTAAACTGCTACTTACTTAGAAGCTACTGGCAATTGCCACTAACAATTTACTCCAGCCTCCAAATGGTTTAAAGAGAATAACCCTTAAAACTCACCCACTTACCAAACTCATGAATGCCACTCTTTGCTGCTATAAAAAGTACAGGCTTGTTGTATTAAGAGGGGTACATTACAAACCTGCAAATTGTTGGAAGGAAATAGAAGAGGAAATCTGCATTCAGATCAGAGGGATGAGTAGGAATAACAACATTATTATTGTGGGGTGCTTTAATTATTCACTTATCGTTTGAAACAGAGGAGTAAATGGCAAAAAGTGAATGGAATTTCTAAAATATGTACAGGACTTTTTCCTCAAGCGATATGTTTGTTGGCCTACAAGAGTGGAGGCTTTGTGCTCAATCTGGTTACAACTGATGAAATAGATCAAATAGATGAGGTAAATGTGGGTGAGCACCTTGGCAGTAGTGACAGCAATATGATATGGTTTAAGATCCAACTAGAAAGGGAACAATTTATTGCAAAAACCCCAGACCAGATTGTAGCAGATTTTAGAAAGATGAGGGCTGAGGTAAGGTGGAAGGTTTATTTGGCACACAGGACTGCAGCACAACAGTGGGATGTTTTCAAGGAACATATGAAGAAGAAATTCATGTGCCTCAGGAAGAGTGCCAATAATCTCCCATATGGTATCTGTCAAAGGCTTTGCTGAAGTTCATGTACAATATATACATTACATTTTGATACCTCTTCAAAGGAATAATTGTTTGGATTAAGTGTTTCCCTTTTTAAAGATGGGTACTACCTTGGCCACTCTCCAGTCCTCCAGCACACATTCACAATCAACAGAACCCAGAAATATAATTTCTAGAGCCTCAGCAATTTCCATTTTCAGGATCCTGGGATGTATCCCATTGAGCTCCATCACTTTGTCTTCAATTAACCTAATTATGTTAACTAAAATATTTTGTTATCCATCCTAATATTGCGCATCCTGCTCTCAACCTCGGCAAGGCTTCTTCGACAGCATATCCAAAACCTGAAACCTCTTGGGGCACAGACCACATTTCCCCAAAGCCCCAAACATGGTTATCTCATCTGCTGCACCTCTTCCAGCTGAACATCCAAAGTCTTGTTATCAAAGAGTTCAATTTTAACCATCAGCCCTTGCTGAACTTTAATAGTTGCTCTTCAACATGGCTAAACAATGTTAAAATGGGGCAGCAACCCAAAAGGAGCTGCTGCTCTAATAATTCACCACCATCTTTCATAGACAGAAAGGAAAAGGAGGCGGGGTGGCATTGCTGGTTAAAAAGGATATTAATGCAATTGTAAGGAAGGACATTAGCTTGGATGATGTGGAATCAGTATGGGTGGAGCTACGGAATACCAAAGGGCAGAAAATGCTAGTGGGAGTTCTGTACAGGCCACCAAATAGTAGTAGTGATGTTGGGGACAACATCAAACAAGAAATAAGGGATGTGTGCAATAAAGGTACAGCAGTAATCATGGGCGACTTTAATCTACATATTGATTGGGCTAACTAAACTGGTAGCAATGCGGTGGAGGAGGATTTCCTGGAGTGTATTAGGGATGGATTTCTAGACCAATATGTCGAGGAACCAACCAGAGAGCTGGCCATCCTCGACTGGGTGATGTGTAATGAGAAGGGACTAATTAGCAATCTTGTTGTGCGAGGCCCCTTGGGGAAGAGTGACCATAATATGGTAGAATTCTTTATTAAGGTGGAGAGTGACAAAGTTAATTCAGAAACTCGGGTCCTGAACTTAAGGAAAGGTAAATTTGATGGTATGAGGCGTGAATTGGCTAGATTAGACTGGCAAATGATACTTAAAGGGTTGACGGTAGATAGGCAATGGCAAACCTTTAAAGATCATATGGATGAACTTCAACAATTCTACATCCCTGTCTGGAGTAAAAAATAAAATGGGGCATGTGGCTCAACCGTGGCTAACAAGGGAAATTAAGGATAGTGTTAAATTCAAGGAAGAGGCATACAAATTAGCCAGAAAAAGTAGCAAGCCGGAGGATGTTATGTATTTGGACTTTCAAAAGGCGTTTGACAAGGTCCCACACAAGAGATTGGTGTGCAAAATCAAAGCACATGGTATTGGGGGTAATGTACAGACCGTGTATAGAGAACTGGTTGGCAGACAGACAGCAGAGAGTCAGGATTAACGGGTCCTTTTCACAATGGCAGGCAGTGACTAGTGGAGTGCTGCAGGGCTCAGTGCTGGGACCCCAGCTCTTTACAATATATATTAATGATTTGGATGATGGAATTGAGTGCATTATCTCCAAGTTTGCAGATGACACTAAACTGGGTGGCAGTGTGAGCTGTGAGGAGGATGCTAAGAGGCTGCAGGGTCATTTGGACAGGTTAGGCGAGTGGGCAAATACATGGCAGATGCAGTATAATGTGGATAAATGTGAGGTTATCCACTTTGGGGGCAAAAACACGAAGGCAGAATATTATCTGAATGGCGACAGATTAGGAAAAGGGGAGGTGCAGCGAGACCTGGGTGTCATGATTCATCAGTCATTGAAGGTTGGCATGCAGGTACAGCAGGCGGTGAAGAAGGCAAATGGTATGTTGGCCTTCATAGCAAGGGGATTTGAGTATAGGAGCAGGGAAGTCTTACAGCAGTTGTACAGGGCCTTGGTGAGGCCCCACCTGGAATATTGTGTCTAGTTTTGGTCTCCTAATCTGAGGAAGGACGTTCTTGCTATTGAGGGAGTGCAGCGAAGGTTCACCAGACTGATTCCAGGGATGGTTGGGCTGTCATATGAGGAGAGACTGGATCGATTGGGCCTGTATTCCCTGGAGTTTAGAAGGATGAGAGGGGATCTCATAGAAACATATAAAATTCTGATGGGACTGGACAGTTTAGATGCAGGAAGAATGTTCCCGATGTTGGGGAAGTCCAGAACCAGGGGACATAATCTTAGGATAAGGGGTAAGCCATTTAGGACTGAGATGAGGAGAAACTTCTTCACTCAGAGAGTTGTTAACCTGTGGAATTCCCTACCGCAGAGAGTTGTTGATGCCAGTTCATTGGATATATTCAAGAGGGAGATAGATATGGCCCTTGCGGCTAAAGGGATCAAGGGGTATGGAGAGAAAGCAGGAATGGGGTACTGAAGGAATGATCAGCCATGATCTTATTGAATGGTGGTGCAGGCTCGAAGGACCGGATGGCCTACTCCTGCACCTATTTTCTATGTTTCTATGTTTCATGTGCTCCCTGCACAGGTGGAAAATATGCAAGGAACACACGCACATTAATATAATGAAGAACAAAAACAAAATACTGTGGATGCTGGAAATCTGAAATAAAAATAGAAAATGGTGGAAATATGCAGCAAGTCAGGCAGCATCTGTGCCGAGAGAAACAAAGTTAACGTTTCAGGTCGATAACCTTTCATCAGAACTGGTATTGAGGTACCCTCATTCAAGCCAGCAAGGTCAGCTTGCATGAAGGATCATGGAAGTACATGTTTGCAGCTGCATATATTTGCTGGAATTGTTGAATTGGCTATAATGACTGCTGTCCATGCCAGATAAAGAAATATTGAAAAAAAGATGAGAGAAAGCACAAAAAAGAACTTACTCTTTGGGCATCCTGCCTCCTTTCATAATCCTTCATTAGCCAACAATATTTTGGATTTGTTTATTAAATTGTGCTTTGCTGATCCACATATTTCTAACTCAACTCTGTTTAGTATTGTCACAAGCTGAGAAACATTTCTGTTTTGGTCTGACCAAGGAGAGGACAAAAAACAGCACTGGCATCATCTCAAAATTTACAGCCTTACAAAACTTGGAGCGCAGCTTCATTATTACCAGTGAGAATGTATTCCTTAGTTATTTGATAATGATAGTTCTTAACTGTAGTCATGTCATGTTTAATAAATAGACGCTCACAGTAGCTTTGACAGAGGCAAATTTGATTTACTTTTCAAAGTTAATACAGTGAATTTTTTTCTGTCCTTCTATTAACTGGTGCCTCGAGAACTTGACTTTTTGTCATATTGCCAAAATTATTAGCTACACAATAAGGACTGAGTTCAGACTTGTGAATTGTGGAGTGTATGGTTTCCATGGCAATATATAAATAATAATCCTTATTTAATTGCGGTTACTCAGTAAATTGGCCTAATGCCCACTGATTCATTAAGTTACCACTACAGCATTTCACTTTCCTGGAATTTTCATCACAACTTTGTTACTTCATCTGAAGGGTGGGGAGAGGGTTACTTTTAACTGTCAAAAATAAATTAATGAAAACATCAGAAAGTGATGTAATACAATTTTAAAGTGGGCAAATGGACTTAAGTACCCAATGCCAAATCCTTACAATTTGCTTCTCAGCTATATATATTTTATTTTAATCCAAAGAATCAACCAATTTCCTCAAAAGGATAATCACTAAGAAGCAGTGCCCAAGACACAGTATTGCTTTATCTGTCGTTAGGAAATCTAGTCAGAGGAGACACAGTGAAGGAAAGCACTATGGGCAGGGTACATCTGGTCGAAGGAACCATAGTTGACAAAGGTTTCCATGAGGTATAAACAAACAGCCAATGGATAACTGTATAGGTTACCGTTCATAAGATCTTTAGTCAGGCACTGAAGAGCCAATTGTCATTATCTATTGAATATAAAATTGCACAGACAAGACAAAGGAACAATTATGTGCTGGAGCACTTAGAAAATGCAGACATAATTGTGAATTGTGAAAGCAAGTTTGTTTAAAAAAAACACACAATGAAGCCAACTACTTGAAAATTCATACAAAAGCGTAATGACAAAGCTAGGTCCAGTTCATTTATAGATGCTAACATTATTTTACTTTATCTGATTTTAAAGGAAGTAGTAAAAACAGATGAAGAAGAGATCCTCATGCTTGTAGAACAATGCTAAGATTATGCTGCTCCCACTCTGACTCTGATAAATCGATGCCCGTAGCACTCATGTGATAAGCACTGTGTCACGAATATGATACAACAGTGACAGAATATGGAAAGCACTGACACACCTCTCACATCTTTCACATCTACACTTCTATATCCATAATCCATAAGCTTGAACTTTGTAACTGCCACTTTAAAATATTTCAAATGTCACAATTAATTGTAGCATGTTGTGCCACCAAGTCAAAATGCTACCTGAAACTACTTGCAGAAGCATTTCATGTACCCTTCATAAACTCCCTGCATTGGTATGTTAGAAGACTGTTCCAAAATCTGTGCAGTAATGTGAAAGGGATTGGAAAACCCTCAGGCCACTACAGACCAGTAGCAACTCCATGGGCATCTGGAAGGGAACCCCCAAGGATTGAGGTCCAATATACAGAAGCAGTTTCATCATGAGCATTGTGATCCTGCCTATTGAGACTAAGGGATCTAATTTACAGGGTTTTCATATTTGGCTCCCACAGAATATCCCCTCAACTCTCTCACTAGAATGGGCTTCCACTTCCGCAAATGTACAGATTATGGCATGTCTACGCCAAAAGTTAAGCGGGTCAATTTCCACAGGGTGAGTTGTGCCACTGTTATGCCAATGGAAAGAGATTTTGCAGTGGTCAGCAGACACATTTACACAAGGGTTTCCACCACGTTCTGCGGACTTGACCTTGCCCTATGTTGTGGGAGAGCTCCACTTTGGTGAGTCTCAGGTCTTCATTTGCTTTTTATAGATCTATGTTTCACCCTCCACAACTTTGGACCCACCTTCAGAGTTCTTTCTTCAACGTCTGAGAAACATCCAACTTCCAAGGGCTTCCACTCCTGGAAATTCTGGTCTCCCCGGGTCCGTACGGAGTGAGTATGGGAAGGCATCGCAAAAGTTGGTATTCAGCGCACAATGCGCATGCGCTGAAAATTGGCTTTTCCGATCTGTCAAACTGGAGCTTGACAGATCTTCCGTATCTCAGGTGTGAGGACATTTGCAAGGGCAAGATTGCGGTATTTACCCATATCTTGCCCAGAAAATGTCCTCAAAATTCTTGCGCCTGATAAAAGCAGGCACATAGCCTACTTTTACAGGCATAAGAGTTTAAAAACATACAAAAATATATTAAAATTAAATTAAAAAAAACATTTTTTTAAAAACCCTGCCCACTACATTATATTTATTTTTAACCATAATTAAAAAAAGTTTCAAAAACTTGGAATTTCTTTTTCTCTAAGATATTTATTAACTTTAATTTCAATTAATTTTAATTATGTGAAGTGTGTTTTTTATTATTTGTTTAGTGTATTTGTTTTTTTTTCATTAATAGTAATGAGAACTCGTAGATACGGAGTTCTCATTGCTATTAATGAAAAAGCTGTGGAATACTGTACCTGATTGGTTGAGCAGTCACACGTGACTGCACCTTCTGCGTTGGAACCTCGAGGATGGGAGCACGCTCCTCAGTGCGGGAAGAGAAGGCCTCCCCACCGAAATCACAGGCTCCTCCCGGACCACCAGGTAAATTCACAGAAATGTTTCAGGTTGGAGGCAATTGTCCGCGGGAAGCCTCCGACCGGAATTTCAGCCCCAGGGAATTTATATGTGCCTTAGTGAAACCTCCCCCGAGTGCCAGGGACTTACATCTTTAGGCCCCAAATTTCCCCAGCCGCTCAGAGTGGCATATCTTGATGTTGTGCGCCGATTTCTGGAGGAGAAAAAGCGGCAAACATCTACCTGTGAATTTGGCCGCTCCCTCGTTGTCCGCATCCATCGGCGTCGCGCAGCAGAGTGTGGGGAGGCGGAAAGCGCGGCTGGCAAGGGGGCAGGGCTTGAGCCCAGTGTGCAGGGGCACGCATGACTGTTTCAATGTGCGCACATGCACAATGAGCGCTCCAGTCTGTGCCCATGCGCAGTGTAACAGGAAGCTTGGCAATCGGCCAATTAAAGGGAGAGCGTCCTCAGAATAAGTGGCTATGGAGCATATATAAAGGTGAGGTCTGAATATTGATTTTTGTGTGGCTGAGGGAGTGGAAAGGAGTGCTGGATAGGTGTAAGAGAGATGTAAGTATGATCTTTGAACATTACCTGCTTTTGAGTCCAATAGATGAATGGCGCAAGAGCGTGCAAGAAGAACCAAGAATTTCCTCCATGAGGAAGTGGAGAAATTAGTGATGGTTATTGAGGAGAAAAGGCTGGAGCTGGATATCAGCAAGAGTGGTCCGTCAAAGAGTAGGGAATGGTGTGTGGGGTCAGGTTCACCTCTGACGTTCTGAGCGGATCGAATCACTCCCACTCCCTGGGTTCTAGACTTTGGATTAATTTGGGGGATGTGACAAACTGCAAGAGACAACTGGTTTGGTGAAAAGAACTTTGATTTTATTAAGAAAATACAATGTCAAACTTGTAATCATTCAAATAAAGAGCACTGTATCACACATTCAAAGGGGTTACAGAAATAATATACCTCCCACCTCCCAATGCCTAACTCTGACTAGGTTAAACTCAAGGGCAAACAGGGACTATGCTCACCAATCCTTTATTGTCAGTTGGCAGTGGTTCACGATTTCAGGGTTCGCTGGACTCTGTAGGTTCTTCTTGCCGTACCCCGAATGTCGTAGAGGACTTCTCACTGTGTAGTCTTCAGTTGGGTGGTGTCTGCTGATGCAGTAGGGCACGTATTGGACTTATGAGATGAGTACCCACTTTCTTTCATTAGAAATAGGTTTTAAAAGTCTTTTTAGTTAATGCTTCACCTGTTGGTAGTCAGGACTAGATTGTAGAGTGGAAACTTTCAAATCTTCGGTTTCTTCTTTGAGGAGTTTTGTTTCGGAGTTGGTCGATCGCGGTGTTTTTGATGGTACCACGTTGGCTGTGGTCGGTTGCTGCCGCGATGGTGATGTCCGAGGTTCTGAGGCTGCTTTCTCTGTCGTGGCAATGTTTTTCCTTCCTTCTCGATAGCAGGGCAGTGTGGCCCCGCTAGTGTCGCCGAGGCTGGAGAGGCTTGTTAGAACTGCTACGGTGGTCTCTCTCTCCTCCCTTCTTGATGGTCTATGATGCTATGCATAAACTTTGTTAAAAACAGGGCCCCAGTTATACTTTTGGAGCTGTTCTAATCTTCGCACCAAATGAGCCCTGATTCTTTGTTTAATTTTTGGCGGGCTTGATATCTCTTTGTCATATTTTGGCGGGCTCATTAATGTTAACCTGTCTCGGATAGAAACATAGAAACATAGAAAATAGGTGCAGGAGCAGGCCATTCAGCCCTTCTAGCCTGCACCGCCATTCAACGAGTTCATGGCTGAACATGAAACTTCAGTACCCACTTCCTGCTTTCACGCCATACCCCTTGATCCCCCGAGTAGTAAGGACTTCATCTAACTCCCTTTTGAATATATTTAGTGAATTGGCCTCAACTACTTCCTGTGGTAGAGAATTCCACAGGTTCACCACTCTCTGGGTGAAGAAGTTTCTCCTTATCTCGGTCCTAAATGGCTTACCCCTTATCCTTAGACTGTGACCCCTGGTTCTGGACTTCCCCAACATTGGGAACATTCTTCCTGCATCCAACCTGTCCAAACCCGTCAGAATTTTAAACGTTTCTATGAGGTCCCCTCTCACTCTTCTGAACTCCAGTGAATACAAGCCCAGTTGATTCAGTCTTTCTTGATAGGTCAGTCCCACCATCCCGGGAATCAGTCTGGTGAATCTTCGCTGCACTCCCTCAACAGCAAGTATGTCCTTCCTCAAGTTAGGAGACCAAAACTGTACACAATACTCCAGGTGTGGCCTCACCAAGGCCCTGTACAACTGTAGCAACACCTCCCTGCCCCTGTACTCAAATCCCCTCGCTATGAAGGCCAACATGCCATTTGCTTTCTTAACCGCCTGCTGTACCTGCATGCCAACCTTCAATGACTGATGTACCATGACACCCAGGTCTCGTTGCACCTTCCCTTTTCCTAATCTGTCACCATTCAGATAATAGTCTGTCTCTCTGTTTTTACCACCAAAGTGGATAACCTCACATTTATCCACATTATACTTCATCTGCCACGCATTTGCCCACTCACCTAACCTATCCAAGTCACTCTGTAGCCTCATAGCATCCTCCTCGCAGCTCACACTGCCACCCAACTTAGTGTCATCCGCAAATTTGGAGATACTACATTTAATCCCCTCGTCTAAATCATTAATGTACAATGTAAACAGCTGGGGCCCCAGCACAGAACCCTGCGGTACCCCACTAGTCACTGCCTGCCATTCCGAAAAGTACCCATTTACTCCTACTCTTTGCTTCCTGTCTGACAACCAGTTCTCAATCCACGTCAGCACACTACCCCCAATCCCATGTGCTTTAACTTTGCACATTAATCTCTGTGTGGGACCTTGTCGAAAGCCTTCTGAAAGTCCAAATATACCACATCAACTGGTACTCCTTTGTCCACTTTATTGGAAACATCCTCAAAAAATTCCAGAAGATTTGTCAAGCATGATCTCCCTTTTACAAATCCATGCTGACTTGGACCTATCATGTCACCATTTTCCAAATGCGCTGCTATGACATCCTTAATAATTGATTCCATCATTTTACCCACTACTGAGGTCAGGCTGACCGGTCTATAATTCCCTGCTTTCTCTCTCCCTCCTTTTTTTAAAAGTGGGGTTACATTGGCTACCCTCCACTCGATAGGAACTGATCCAGAGTCAATGGAATGTTGGAAAATGACTGCCAATGCATCCGCTATTTCCAAGGCCACCTCCTTAAGTACTCTGGGATGCAGTCCATCAGGCCCTGGGGATTTATCGGCCTTCAATCCCATCAATTTCCCCAACACAATTTCCCGACTAATAAAGATTTCCCTCAGTTCCTCCTCCTTAATAGACCCTCTGACCACTTTTATATCCGGAAGGTTGTTTGTGTCCTCCTTAGTGAATACTGAACCAAAGTACTTGTTCAATTGGTCTGCCATTTCTTTGTTCCCCGTTATGACTTCCCCTGATTCTGACTGCAGGGGACCTACGTTTGTCTTTACTAACCTCTTTCTCTTTACATACCTATAGAAACTTTTGCAATCCGCCTTAATGTTCCCTGCAAGCTTCTTCTCGTACTCCATTTTCCCTACCCTAATCAAACCCTTTGTCCTCCTCTGCTGAGTTCTAAATTTCTCCCAGTCCCCAGGTTCGCTGCTATTTCTGGCCAATTTGTATGCCACTTCCTTGGCTTTAATACTATCCCTGATTTCCCTAGATAGCCACGGTTGAGCCACCTTCCCTTTTTTATTTTTACGCCAGACAGGAATGTACAATTGTTGTAATTCATCCATGCGTTCTCTAAATGTCTGCCATTGCCCATCCACAGTCAACCCCTTAAGTATCATTAGCCAATCTATCTTAGCCAATTCATGCCTCATACCTTCAAAGTTACCCTTCTTTAAGTTCTGGACCATGGTCTCTGAATTAACTGTTTCATTCTCCATCCTAATGCAGAATTCCACCATATTATGGTCACTCTTCCCCAAGGGGCCTCGCACAATGAGATTGCTAATTAATCCTCTCTCATTACACAACACCCAGTCTAAGATGGCCTCCCCCCTAGTTGGTTCCTCGACATATTGGTCTAGAAAACCATCCCTTATGCATTCCAGGAAATCCTCCTCCACCGTATTGCTTCCAGTTTGGCTAGCCCAATCTATGTGCATATTAAAGTCACCCATTATAACTGCTGCACCTTTATTGCATGCACTCCTAATTTCCTGTTTGATGCCCTCCCCAACATCACTACTACTGTTTGGAGGTCTGTACACAACTCCCACTAACGATTTTTGCCCTTTAGTGTTCTGCAGCTCTACCCATATAGATTCCACATCATCCAAGCTAATGTCTTTCCTAACTATTGCATTAATCTCCTCTTTAACCAGCAATGCTACCCCACCTCCTTTTCCTTTTATTCTATCCTTCCTGAATGTTGAATACCCCTGGATGTTGAGTTCCCAGCCCTGATCATCCTGGAGCCACGTCTCCGTAATCCCAATCACATCATATTTGTTAACATCTATTTGCACAGTTAATTCATCCACCTTATTGCGGATACTCCTTGCATTAAGACACAAAGCCTTCAGGCTTGCTTTTTTAACACCCTTTGTCCTTTTAGAATTTTGCTGTACAGTGGCCCTTTTTGTTCTTTGCCTTGGGTTTCTCTGCCCTCCACTTTTCCTCATCTCCTTTCTGTCTTTTGCTTTTGCCTCCTTTTTGTCTCCCTCTGTCTCCCTGTATAGGTTCCCATCCCCCTGCAATATTAGTTTAACTCCTCCCCAACAGCACTAGCAAACACTCCCCCTAGGACATTGGTTCCGGACCTGCCCAGGTGCAGACCGTCCGGTTTGTACTGGTCCCACCTCCCCCAGAACCGGTTCCAATGCCCCAAGAATTTGAATCCCTCCCTGCTGCACCACTGCTCAAGCCATGTATTCATCTGCGCTATCCTGCGATTCCTACTCTGACTAGCACGTGGCACTGGTAGCAATCCCGAGATTACTACTTTTGAGGTCCTACTTTTTAATTTAGCTCCTAGCTCCTTAAATTCTTTTCGTAGGACCTCATCCCTTTTTTTACCTATGTCGTTGGTACCAATGTGCACCACGACAACTGGCTGTTCTCCCTCCCATTTCAGAATGTCCTGCACCCGCTCCGAGACATCCTTGACCCTTGCACCAGGGAGGCAACATACCATCCTGGAGTCTCGGTTGCGTCCGCAGAAACGCCTATCTATTCCCCTCACCATCGAATCCCCTATCACTATCGCGCTCCCACTCTTTTTCCTGCCCTCCTTTGCAGCAGAGCCACCTACGGTGCCATGAACTTGGCTGCTGCTGCCCTCCCCTGATGAGTCATCCTCCCCAACAGTACTCAAAGCAGTGTATCTGTTTTGCAGGGGGATGACCACAGGGGACTCCTGCACTATCTTTCTTGCACTGCTCTTCCTGTTGGTCTTCCATTCCCTATCTGGCTGTGGACCCTTCTCCTGCGGTAAGACCAACTCACTACACGTGATACTCACGTCATTCTCAGCATCGTGGATGCTCCAGAGTGAATCCACCTTCAGCTCCAATTCCGCAACGCGGACCGTCAAGAGCTCGAGGCGGATACACTTCCCACACACGTAGTCGTCAGGGACACCGGAAGTGTCTCCGAGTTCCCACATGGTACAGGAGGAGCATATCACATGACCGAGCTCTCCTGCCATGTCTTAACCTTAGATACCCTTAAATTGGTAATAACAATGTTACAGTTCACTTACTGATATAAAAAATAAAAGAAAAGCTACTCACCAATCACCAGCCAATCACTTACCCCATTGGCTGTGACGTCACTTTTTGATTACTTTCTACTTCTATTTTGCTTTCTCTCCCGCTGTAGCTGCACCAGGATGTGTCGATCTTTTAAATTTGTTTCTTGATGGGGAAAAATTAGCTTTGGCATTTGCAATGTCTGCGTGGGCCTGGTTTTTCCTTGCAGGCTGGATGTGCCATTGTCATTATGTATATGCTGGATTGGTTTCTTGCTTAGGGTGATGGCTGGCTATCTCTGGGTTGATTGTTGCTATGTTAATGTCTCCCGGGGAAAAGGGTTTTCGAGTTTACACAATTTACCCAGACAATTTGTTTTTGTTGTGTATCTGTAAAGCATGCACTCCCACGTTCCGCCACCAGGGAGCTCATCCTCTGAAGTCCCAAGGGATCCCAGCATCCCTTGGGAGCACTGTATATAAGCCGGCCCCTAAGGCCTGTTCCTCACTCTGGAGTGTCTTATTAAAGACTGAGGTCACTGTTACTTTAATCTCCCTGTGTGCAGCCTCATCTGTGTTAGGAACACAATAACTGGCAACGAGAATATGAATCCAATGCAAAGATGCAGCAAACTGTGCGCATCCTGGAGAAGTTCTCGGAGGGCGAGGACTGGGAAGCACATGTCGAATGGCTAGACCAGTACTTTGTAGCCAACGAGCTGGACGGAGAAGGAAGCGCTGCAAAAAGGAAATGTACAGCCTCATGAAGAATCTTCTGGCTCTGGTGAAACCCACAGATAAGTCGTATGAGGAGCTGTGTACACTGGTTCGGGAGCATCTTAACCCGAGGAAGAGCATGCTGATGGCGAGGTATCGGTTCTACATGTGCCAGCGATCTGATGGTCAAGAAGTGGTGAGCTATGTCGCCAAGCTAAGGCGACTTGCAGGACAATGTGAGTTTGATGGCTACCTGTAGCAAATGCTCAGAGACTTTTTTGTACTGGGAATTGGCCACGAGACCATCCTATGAAAACCTTTGACTGTAAAGACACCGACCCTCAGCAAGGCCATTGCGATAGCACAGGCGTTTATGTCCACCAGTGATAACACCAAACAAATCTCTCAGCACACAAGAGCTAGCAATGTTCATAAATTAACTGGAACTGTGTTTGCGAGCAGAAATATACAGGGCAGAACCCACGAGTCTGCAACTGCCAGCAGGCCTCAGGTGACTCAGATGACTCAGAGTCCCCAACAAAGGATGAATGCAAGGCAATTCACACCTTGTTGGCATTGTGGAGGCTTCCATTCAGCCTATTCTTGCTGCTTCAAAGGGTATGTTTGCAAGAGCTGTGGAACAATGGGGCACCTCCAACGAGCTTGCAAATGAGCTGCAAGCTCTGCAAAACCTGCTAACCACCACGTGGCACAGGAAGATTGGTCCATGGTGGATCAAAGCAATTTCGAGCCTCAGAGAGAGGAGGCAGATGCTGAAGTACACGGGGTGCACACATTTTCGACGCAATGTCTACCTATAATGCTAAACGTAAAATTGAATGGCTTACCCGTAGCCATGGAACTGGACACTGGCGCTAGCCAATCCATCATGAGTAAAAAGATGTTTGAGAGACTATGGTGCAACAAGGCATTCAGACCAGCCCTGAGCCCCATCCACACGAAACTGAGAACGTACACCAAAGAGCTTATCACTGTCCTGGGCAGCACCATGATCAAGGTCACCTACGAGGGCACGGTGCACGAACTGCCACTCTGGATTGTCCCGGGTGATGGCCCCACACTGCTTGGAAGGAGCTGGCTGGGCAAAACCCGCTGGAACTAGGATGACATCCGAGCACTATCACATGTCGATGAGGCCTCATGTACCCAGGTTCTGAACAAATTTCCTTCCCTTTTTGAGCCAGGCATTGGAAACTTTTCTGGGGCGAAGGTGCGGATCCACTTGGTCCCAGAGGCACGACCCATTCACCACAAGGCGCGAGGGGTATCTCACATGATGAGGGAGAGAGTGGAAATCGAGCTGGACAGGCTGCAACGCGAGGGCATCATGTCCCCAGTGGAATTCAGCGAGTGGGCCAGCCCGATTGTTTCAGTCAGCCTGGCTTTGAGTCTAAGGCCTCCCCCCCATTATGATCCATTTCCTGCAGGACTTTGAAAAAAATTCAAAGTCCTGAAAATGGATCGACTCACCGGACCAAGTGTTCCAGCGATAAGTACCAGCTTTCTGGCACACCTGAATTTCTGCCCCAATGTCTTCCCGATATCCCGCAGCATTCCCTGCACATGTTAACAACTTTTGAAATGTCTTCCAGCAACCCAGGATTCATATAAACTGTGCAAGAGCCAATATGAGAAATAATCAACTTACCCGCAAGTTGCATGTATCCCTTTAAATTGCACTGGTGGGAAGTCCCTTGTGTAGCTGAACGTATATTCAGCTGTGCATATTTAGGAGAGGACGTCGATTGGAATGGTGATGTTGCAAATTGCAGGTCCTGCGTTATATCAGCGTTACACGATGATTGACGTCACGATCTGCCTGCTCTGCCGACTGCTCGTGCACGCATGTCCCACCCGCGCTATCGCCCTCACCAAGATGGCGAACAGTACGGGCTGCACCGGAAGTATCTGGAATCGAGGCAGCCGCCATGTTTTCTCCAAACCGGCCTTAATTACTGGTGTTAAGGTGCCGAATTTCGCAGCCAATGAATCTTGACAAAAACCACAGGGGAAGGGGTTATACATGAGCTTTTGTTCGCAGTTGACTGCGTTCTAGCGATCCACACTCAGGGGGATCTGCACCTCTTCATAGACCAGTTTGCTATCGCAGAAAACAAACTATGTCCTTGTCATTGATCCGATGAATCGCTGGGAATTTCCTCAGAGCTTCTGCTGTTCCAGCACTATAACTTTGGTGGAAGTTTGGAGGAAACTCTATTTACATATGTAAATGGGGTTTCCACTGAACTTTGTCAAAGTTATGTTGTTGGAGCTGGAGAAGCTCCGAGGAAATTTCCAGCATATTTCTAAGCCAGGCCCAGGAAAACAAAAAACAAAATCAGCCATTACCATTGCTACAGTGTTGGTTATTTATTCACTTTTTAAACTAATAGTTGGTAAAGTGCTCTCTCAGCATTAGAAAAGTCAGCTCTTCTAATTGATCTCGGTTATAATTTTGAACAATGTAATCCTGCAACAAGCTGAAAGTTAGGTTAAGTATTACATGTTACAGGTTGGTGGTAAATTAGTGCTCACACTATCCACTAGATGGCGCAACCTCATATATCTTCCTCCGAACATGAAGTGATGGGGAAAGCAAAGAAATGGTGTCCAATTTCAGGGAAAAATGTTTCATAAGGCAATCAAACAAACTTCAGGAGACTACAGCTGCTCATGATGCATCGCGAGGTGAACTTATCCACCCCTCCCCCAGATATGTCACGGTGTCCTTCACATTCAGGAGCTTCCATTAATGTTTTTGAAATGAGCAGTTTTTTTCCATTTTAATCTAACAATTTGTACATGATAGTTTAACATCTGCTGAAATAACTCAGGTTTAGTGTACCATCAAATCCTCAGCTAATTCAGTGCTACCTTGGGAGTGAAATTATTCTATACAGTAGTGCTAATGCAAGTTTCAAGCCTGCAAGAATGTGTAGTAATCTGGTGTGAAAGTATTAAAAGAACATGAGCATATTTTTACCGAATGCTCCTAAAATTCATGTCAGGACTGAACCAGATATAAGCAGGTTGATGTTAATGCTCAGATCCACATTAATTTCCACTGGCTTGCTAATAACTTGTTAAGCACCAATTAAAGGCTAACATGCAGATATGTATGTGTTTGCATCGAGCACTAATCCATGACATCTCTCTTATCTGGAAGGAGGAGATCATGCCAGGAGATTTCAGAGACGCTGTAATCATGACCATTTTCAAGAAATGAGACAAGTCCAATTGTGGTAATTACAGAGGAGTTTCCCTGCTGTCTGCCTCAGGAAAAATTGTCACAAGAATCCTCCTCAATCGTCTCCTCCCAGTGGCTGAAAAGCTCCTCCCAGAGTCACAATGCGGATTCCGCCCACTAAGAGGCACAAAGGACATGATTTTCACTGCACAACAAATTCAAGAAAAATGTAGGGAGCAGCAACAACCTCTATACATGGCCTTTTTTGACCTCACAAAGGCCTTCGATTCTGTCAACCACGAGGGATTATGGAGTATCCTTCTCAAATTCGGCTGTCCTCAAAAATTTGTCACCATCCTCCGCATACTTCACTATGACATACAAGTTATGATCCTACCAATAGATCCTTCATGGACCCAATACCATTGTCATTGCACCAACGCTCTTCTCAATCTTTCTCGCTGCAATACTTCATCTCACCTTTAACCAAACCCTGCTGGAGTGGAGTTAATCTACAGGACTAACAGGAATTTGTTCAATCTCCATCGCCTCCAGTCCAGAACCAAGGTTGTTCCAACCTCTGTCACTGAATTACAGTATGGCGATGACGCTTGCGTTTGTGTACACTCGAAGGCCGAACTCTAAACCATTGTTGACACCTTCACTGAAGCGTACAAGAGACTGGGCCTTACATTAAACATCCGTAAGACAAAAATTCTCTACCAACTTGCCCCCAACACACAGCACTGCCCCCCGATTATCAAGATCCATGACGAGACACTGGACAGTGTGGACGACTTTCCATACCTTGGGAGCCTTCTGTCAGCGAGGGCAGACATCGATGACGAAATCCAACACCGCCTTCAGTGTACCAGTGCAGCCTTTAGTCACCTGAGGATAAGTGTGTTTGAAGACCAAGATCTCAAACCTGGCACCAAGCTCATGGTCTATAGAGCAGTCGTGATACCTGCCCTCCTATATGCTTCAGAGATATGGACAACGTACAGTAGGCGTTATATATGTAAACCTGTAAATACCTTGTTTAACCACCAGAGGGCTCATCCCCTGGAGTCCCAAGGGATCCCACAATCCCTTGGGAGCACCTGTACATAAGGAGTCCTCACAGACTGGAGAGGCATTCTGGAGACCTGTAATAAAGGACTACGGTCACACATTACTTTAAGCTTACAGTATCGGGTCAGATTCTGTATTCAAGACACAACAGTAGGCACCTCAAAGCACTGGAGAAGTACCACCAATGCTGCCTCTGCAAAATCCTGCAAACCCATTGGCAGGATAGGTGTACCAACGTCAGTGCTCTCTCTAAGGCCAACATTCCTAGCATCGAGGCATTGATCACGCTCAATCAGCTCCGATGGATGGGCCACATTGTCCGCATGCCTGATACAAAACTCCCAAAATAAGCACTCTACTCCGAGCTCCATCACGGCAAGTGAGTCCCAGGAGGGCAGAGAAAATGCTTCAAGGACACCCTCAGAGCCTCCTAGAAAAAAATTTAATATCCTCACTGACTCTTGAAAATCCCTGGCCCAAGACCACTCAAAGTGGAGGAGAAGCATTCGAGAAGGCGCCGGTCACTTTGAGGTTCTTCGTCGGGAGCACGCGGAAGCCAAGTACAAACAGCAGAAGGAGCATACAACAAACTAAGCACTCCACCCACCTGTCCCTTCAAACACCACCTGCTCCACCTGTGAGAGTCTGTCGATCCCGCATTGGACTCATTTGTCACCTTAGAACTCATATTAGTGTGGAAGTCATCGCCTCCGGGGGACTGCCAAAGAAGAAGAATTATGAGCATTATAAAAGTGGTTAAGGCAATGGAGAGAGTTGGCAGAGAGCAGACCATGATAGATTAGAAAGAGCAACTCAACTGTTTTGATACACATAGTGACATTTTTTTGAAGGTGGTCTTTTTACTCTAAGAAGGTAAAGGTGCATTGAATTAATAAATATTCTGTGCTGTGTATTTTAGACAGCAGCCCAAATTTATGGCCTTATGCAGAGCTTACCTGAATGCTGAATATCTTGCCTAAGAGGCTAAACTGAGGCCCTGTCTGCTCTCTCAGGTGGACTCCCATGGCTCTATTTTGAAGAAAAGCAGGGGAGTTCTCCTTGGTGTCCTGACCAATATCAACCAATCATTATCTCGTTGCTATTTGTGGGACCTGGCTGTGTGCAAATTGGCTGCATGTTTCCTACATTACAACAGTGACTACACTTCAAAAAAAGTATATCATTGGTGTGAAGCCCTTTGGAATGTACTGAGGTCGTGAAAGGCACTATATAAAAGCAAGTCTTCCTTCTTTCAGAAAGTTTGTGAGAATTGACTGACTGCATTGAATGTTATGAATAATTAATATCTGTCTTCAAACTATCTCAGCTGTACCATTCTAGGTTCTTTTGGGCGGCAACTGTTGCTGATTCTGCTATTCCTATTTACACCTCTTCTCGACCCATCTTTTGTTTCTTCACTTGTCCCATTGCCATCTACTTTTGCCTTGTACAATTATACTTTTTGTCATTTAATATCTCCTGCCTTCCACCCTTTTGTTCTTTCCTCCCCTCCCCCAATCCCTGCCTCTGCACTTGTTTAAAACCTGTTACATCTCTTAACTTTTTTCAGTTCTAACGAAAGGTCATTGACCTTAAACATTAACTCTGTTTCTCCCTCCACAGATGCTGCCTGACCTGCTGAGTATTTCCATCATTTTCTGCTTTTATATTAGCACCAATCTAGGTACTCCTTCTTGATCATGACTGTTAGTTCTCAGTCATGTATATTATCTCCCATTCGCAGCAGGTTACTGGGTCATTTTGGGATAACTATGCTAAGATATTCAAGCAAACTCATCGGATATTGACAGGTTACTTTGCTATCAGAAGCTACATCTATATTATCAGGGATGATGGATTACAGTTATGAACAAAGTGGCTGTAGCTATAGCTAAGTATAACATTCGTACTACTGAAGCAGCGGATCTGGGCTGGGCCTGAGCGAGAGCGAGAGCAAGATAAAGAGCATAGCAGAGGAGGCCTGAGACCAGAGGCAGCGGACCTAAGCTACGAGTGGAGCAAAACAACACAAGCAGAATTTTAAAGAGTTACATCAGAGTAAAAAACCTAAAGTGACTTCGGCACAAGTGAAGAGGCTGATTGGTGAGTAGCTGGGAGCGTTTTTTTTAAGTTTTAAGTTTATTTCTGCTAAGCAAGTTCATAGTCTATTAAATAGAGGTTTAGGAGGGCAGCCCAGTCCTATGGAGTGCGCATCCTGTGCCATGTGGGAAATCCAGGACACTTCCCGTGTCCTGGACAACCACATGTGCAGGAAGTGTCGTCGGCTGAAGGAGCTTGAGCTCTGGGTTTTGGAGCTGTTGTGGCAATAACTGAGACTTGGCTCAAAAAAGGGCAGGATTGGGTATTCAATATTCCTGATTATAAGGTGTTCAGGAAAGATAGGGAAGGAAAGATACGAGGTGGTGTGGCCGTATTGGTTAAGGAGAATGTTACAGTGCTGGAAAGAGAGGATATCCTGGAGGGGTCAAGGACAGAATCTATGGGCCCAAGTTTCGAGCCGTGCCTAGAACGGTGCAGTCCCAACCTGGACGCCCGTTTTTCGCGCCACAAAGTGCGCCTAAAAAAAACCTCCGTATTCTCCACCTCCCAGCAGGTCCTCTGGCCCTCGGCACAGCGCAGCAGGAGCTGTAGGGGGCGGAGTCAGGTCCCTGCGCTAAAAACAGTGCCGGGACCTCTGCACATGCGCGCTACAGTGGGCGTGCAAGTGCAGTAGCTCCAAGCGCCCGAAACTGTGTGGGAGGGGCCCGAAGCACGCAGCCCCTAGCCCTAGCCGAATGGCCTCACTGGGGCTGCGTGAATAAGGCTCCTCCCACGGCCAGCTCCTGCTTCCTCCCGACCCGACTTGACTCCCGCTTCCCGCCTCCGGACCGGACCGGACCCGACTCCCGCTCTCCTCCCCCCCCCCCCCCCGCCAACTGGACCCGACCCGACTCCCGCTCTCTCCCCTCCCACCCCCCACCCCCCCGACTGGACCCGACCCGACTCCCGCCCTCGCACCCCCCCCCCGGACTGGACCCGACCCGACTCCCGCCCCACCCCCGGACTGGACCCGACCCGACTCCCGCTCCCCCCCGCCCCCGCCCCCGGACTGGATCCGACCTGACCTCCCTCTCCCCGACCTGACCTCCCTCTCCCTCCCTCTCTCCCCCGACCCGAACCGAACCGACCTCCCTCCCACCACCCCACCGACCCGACCCAACGCCACCTACCTGTAAATCTGGTGCTGGGGACAGGCCCTGCCCGAAGTCTCGGGCCCGGCCCGTTCAGCCTCCCTCCCCCTTCTCCTTCCCCCCCATCTCCTTCCCCCCATCTCCTTCCCCCCCATCTGCTTCTCCTTCCCCCCCACCCCAATCTCCTTCCCCCCCACCAATCTCCTTCTCCTCCCCCCCAATCTCCTTCCCTCCCCCAATCTCCCCCCCAATCTCTCCTTCCCCCCCAATCTCCCCCCACCCCCAATCTCTCCTTCCCCCATCTCCTTCCCTCCACCTCCTTTCCCCCCTTCTCCCCTTTATCCCCTTCTCCCCCCTCCCCCTTCCCTCCCCATCCCTCCCCCTTCCCTCCCTCTGCTCCCCCCCTCTCTCCCTCTATCCCCCTCCTCCCCCTCCCCTCGCTGTCAGAAACACAGACACTGACAGACAGAGAATGAGAGACACACACAGACAGACAGAGAGATAGAGACACTGACAGGGACACATTGGGGGGGGGGGGGGGGGGGCATCCCAGCACGCTATTGGAGGGCTCCCGGTGCTGCAGTCGGTAAGTAGAAAATGTTTTATTTATTGATTTAAAAAAATATATATTTCTTATTAATTTTTTTTGATTGATTTATTGGTTGATTTATTGATGTATTTATCATTTATTATTGATGATGGCTCTTTATTTGTAAAACTGGTGTTTAATGTTAGTAAACTTCCCTTTAAACCCCCCCCCCCACCATTCCCTACGCCTGATTTGTAACTTACGCATGATTTTCTAAAGTGTAGACAAGGTTTTTTCGAGCGTACAAAAATCTTCACTTACTCCATTCTAAGTTAGTTTGGAGTAAGTTTTCACTGACGAAACTTTGAAAACAGGCGTAAGTGGCCGGACACGCCCCCTTTTGAAAAAAAAATTCTGTTCCAAAGTGAAACTGTTCTAACTGACTAGAACTGGAGCAAACTAAATGACGAGAATTCCGATTTCTAAGATACTCCATTCTACACCAGTTGCTCCTAAAAATCAGGAGCAAATCATGTGGAAACTTGGGGCCTAAATGGCTAGAGTTAAGAAATAATAGAGGTGCCATTACATTACTAGGTGTATTCCATAGACCACCAAATTGTGGGAAAGTTATAGAGAAGCAAATTTGCAGAGAAATTACAGAGCGGTGCAAGAAGTATAGAGTAGTAAAATTGGGGGACTTCAACTATCCTAATATAGACTGGGATCGTAATAGTGTTAAGGGCAGAGAAGGGGAAGAATTTCTGAAGTGTGTTCAGGAGAACTTTCTTGATCAGTATGTTTCCGGCCCGACGAGGGATGAGACATTGCTGGATCTGGTTCTGGGGAATGAGGTAGGTCAAGTGGTGCAAGTGTCAGCAGGTGAACATTTAGAGAACAGTTATCTTAGTAGCATAAGGTTTAGATTAGTTATAGAAAAGGACAGGAAATAATCTAGAGTAAAATTGTTTTACTGGGAGAAGGCCAATTTCAGTGGGCTGAGAACGGGTCTGCCCAGGTAAACTGGAATCAAAGATTGTCAGGCAAAACTGTAATGGAACAATGGGCTGCCTTTAAAGAAGAAATAGTTCAGGTTAATCCTTGCCACTGGACCAAGACCGAGCTCTGTCAAGCCCATGTGGTGGCTGGTGTGCAACGGCCACCACACGTTAAAAAACTCCACCCTTCAACATGTCGTTCAGGACCTGGAATATTAGGTCCTTCATTGAAACACCTGTGAACTCATCCCTTTTTGCCGTGGAAGCAAGTCATCCTCGATATGAGGGACCGCATAAGAAAGAAGTAGTTCAGGTAAAGTTGAGAAACATTCCCAAGAGGAGGAAAGGCAGGCAACTAAAGTCAGGGCTCCCTGGCTGACAAAACAGATAGAGAATATGATGAAGCAGAAAAAAAGTGTACACGACAGATGTCAGGTTGCTAATAAGATCATAAGAACATAAGAAATAGGAGCTGGAGTAGGCCATACGGCCCCTCGAGCCTGCTCCACCATTTAATACGATCATGGCTGATCCGATCATGTACTCACGTCCACTTCCCTGCCTGCTCTCCATAACCCCTTATTCCCTTATCATTTAAGAAACTGTCTATTTCTGTCTTAACTTTATTCAATGTCCCAGCTACCACAGTTCTCTGAGGCACTGAATTCCACAGATTTACAACCCTCTGAGAAAATACATTTCTCCTCATCTCAGTTTTAAATGGATGGCCCCAACTGAGACATCTGAGAATTAGACTATATATAGAAAGGTCAGAGAAGTGAAAAAGAAAATAAGAGAAGCAAAGAAAGGGTCTGAGAATAGAATGGCAGCCAACATAAAAGGTTATCTAAAAGCTTCTATTGGCATATAAATAATAAAAGAGTAGTAAGAGGAGGGGTGGGACTGATTAGGGACCAAAAAGAGGACCTATGCACGGAGGCTGAGGGTATGGCTGAACTACTAAACAAGTACTTTGCATCTGCCTTCACCAAGGAAGAGGATGCTACCATAGACATAATGAAGGAGGAGGTTATGAAGACATTTGACAGGATACAAATTGATAAAGAAGAGGTATTAGAAAAGCTGGCTATACTTAAAGTAGATAAATCACCAGGAGCGGATGGGATGCATCCTAGGATGCTGAGGGAATTGAGGGTGGAAATCGCGGAGTTAACGGCCATAATATTTCAATCCTCCTTAGATACGGGGGTAGTGCCAGAGGACTGGAGAATTGCAAATGTTACACCATTGTTCAAAATAGGGTGTAAAAATAAACCCAGTAACTTCAAGCCAGTCAGTTTAACCTCGGTTGTGGGGAAGCTTTTAGAAACAGTGATCAGGGACAAAATTAACAGTCACTTGGATAGGTGTGGATTACTTAAGAAAAGCCAGCACAGATTTGTTAAAGTTAATTCGTGTTTAAACAACTTGATTGAGTTTTTTGATGAGGTAATAGAGAGGGTTGATGAGGGTAATGCGATTGACGTAGTGTACATGGATTTTCAAAAGGCATTGGACAAAATGCCACATAATAGGCTTGCCAGCAACATTGAAGCCCATGGAAAAAAAGGGACAGTGGCAGTTTGGATACGAAGTTGGCTAAGTAACAGGAAACAGAGGGTAGTGGTGAACAGTTGTTTTTCGGACCGGAGGAAGGTATACAGTGGTGTTCTCCAAGGGTTGGTTCTAGAACCACTGCTTTTCTTGAAATATATTAATGACTTAGGTGTGGGTGTACAGGGCACAATTTCAAAATTTGCAGATGACACAAAACTTGGAAGTATAGTGAACGGTGAGTAGGAGCGTGATAGACTTCAGGAAGAAATAGATAGGCTGGTGAAATGGGCGGACACGTGACAGATGAAATTTAATGCAGTAAAATGTGAAGTTAGAGTAGGGTATTTGTTTTATGCTCTACCTTGATTCGTAGACCTCGGGAATTACAGGAAAGGGCTACACGTGACACAAAATTTAGGCTTAACCCAATTGTCAGTTTTATTATGCAAAACCTAACTAAAAACTAAAGAACAAGACTTCTGAGAGAATTGACTGAAGACATACAATCACTCATCCAGTTAGTTGCTGTAACCATAGATTGTAGGTTTGTGGTCGTTGGTTCCGTGACCGGTTGTTCCTCTTCGATGTTCCCTCTTCTGGTCATTCTCTTCTCTTCCGTTTCTTCTGTGTTCATTCTGTTCCTTTTTGCTTGCTCCGAGCTGCTTCCAGCTCGTGTATATATATCCATTTTATGAATAAAACACCCGCTGAGCTGAGGTTTCCGTTAATGTGTCTGGATCGATTCGTTGTTTGGGGTGATCCGTTTGACTGACTGCGATGATGGGCCTGGATGTCCCCAATTTGCACATGGAGTCTACAGGGCAAAAGATAACTCCTTATCTTATGTACCCCGTTCTCCAAAAATGTACGCCTTGTGGGGTCCTTCTGTTGTCCTGGTTTCTTGCAGAATTGTAGTCTCTAGAGGAAATTAGTTTTTCCTTCTCTAGCCAATCAATGCAGGGGCTCTTCTATGGGATTATATGAATTGTATCAACCCCTTTGTTTCTATACATAAACAGGTCTGGCTCTCGACCGCAGAGATTGGTGATGAGTCATCACCTGCCTCAGGTGTCTTTTTCTCCCTTTGTCCAGTCAATCTCAAAAGCTTGTATTAAATCATTTTTAGTTCATGGCCTCTTCCTGTGCCTTCTGTAAAAGTGTGCAATCCTTACACTCCCCCCTTTAATGTCTCTTATTATATACTCAGAGACATTACTCTTGGTGACATCTTCTTTTCCATGAGCCTTTTTGGGTGTATTGCGGCCTTCAGTTAAAACTTCAGATTACATCCCTTTTTACCACAAACCAGTACCTTTCCTAACAAACCAACGCTTTTTACAACAACACAATGTTCGGCCTTGATCCATCTGACTTCGATTTTATATTTACAAACACTTTGGCCTTGGTTCATTTTAATAATCCTTCAAGATTCCCTTCCTTTGTCTTTTGTTTTAATTTACAGGATAAGATAAATAGATGCAAAACTATTACCAACTGTACAATTACTAGTAATTGTGATACGATTCGAACTCAGGGGGGATCTCAATATTGAATCCCAAGTTCCATCGTGCAGGGGCAATCATTTCCTCGATTTCCTCCCTTACTTTTTCGTTCTTTTGGTAATAATGTTTGTGGGATAGCTCGATGTCCTTTAATAGCTTGGTCAAATGTTTGGGCAACGGCGGGATATCGTATCCAAAATGCGATGTGTATTCCTGGAGGTTTGGTAAAATACCGTTGACTGTGATACTTATGTTTGTGGTCTGAGATAGGAATGATCCTTTCTTGTGCTATTAGTGTCTCTATCTGGGGGTTGAAACAAAAGGTAGAATCTGTCACTGGACACCAAGTGTCCTGGTGTATTCTGTACCGACTCTCGATGATGGTGATACAGTATGTCCGGTTTCCCTTGTACGCAACCTGTGGCGGGACATGGTCGTGAGCCATCATTTGCATGATACAGCTTATAGCTGCCCGTCCTTGTACTTGAATCCACATACCAGCCGGTCAAAAGGATTCAGATGATAATATCACATGTGTACCTTTTCTCTGACATCTCTCCAGACCCAGCACTGGTTATTGAGTCTCCCAATTTCACCACATGATGCTTCACATGTAGCCCATTCCGAATTACCCCAATGTTTTCCACCCGGTATACCGGTACAGGTCATTGAGACTGATCCATCACCGGTATTCTAAAATCCCCATTATAGATTATTTACTCTGACCACAGTTGACTGGGACTGGGTACCCTTCAGAGACTGACCGTAGCTGACACGAATTCAGGAGGTTGTTACAGACACACAAACCTTTTAGGTGCTTGTTACTGACCCACGATGGTACGTGGCCTTGTTTTAAATCCTCTAAATTACTGCATCCTTCATTTAACAACCAAGCTCTGTACATGACACACATGTCATTCTGAGCAGCTTGATCTGCTGCATTTCTACCCTCCTTTATTAAAGCATTGATGGTCTGAGCATGTGTTTCCATCTCAGTTACCATCTCCTTCAAATGGATTGTCATTACCTGGCCCTCCTGTAGTTCGTGACCCTCTATGTCACTATCCTCCTCCAATATTTTCTTTAACTGGTCTCTTAAGGTATTCACTTGGACTTGCAACTGTGCGTTGTCTACACTATTTACCAGTGATGTCCCTGTATTAACCGCTGTAGCTACATCATTCATTAGTCCCCTTTTTCGTCTCGGTTTGTATGCCTCCCCCTGACTTTCATCCCCTTAATTCTTCTGATGGAATTGTTTAAACATTTCTTTTAACAATCGTTTGTCTAACTTTTTCGTTTCTGACGGGCACCACCGGGGTAATTATAACTCTGTTAAATTCAGAATAACCAATGCTGCTTCGTAATACACAGTATGAGACAACATTTTCCTTATTGGGATTAATGCCAGCCTGTTCTTATGCCCGGATTTTAGGACAGTACATGGAATTTCTTGGTTTGGAATCTCCAGCATTTTAGGGAGAGGATTAATCTGCTCGCGATCAGCTCGGTTGCATTGACTAGTTTTGGAGGGTTCAAGATCACACAGGAATCAAAATCCTGCGTCCAATTCATACCCGACCCGGAATCCTGCCACTGTCATTTAAAAACAATCGCCACACATCCCTTGCACTTGTGGCTAGATCCAACCACACAGACATAAATCCCTTGTTCCTCCTTCCACCACTTCTCCCAACACAATTTCACCCCTTCTTTTGTTCCTGTGATCCATCTGTTTGAGCTATTACCCAATTTTTCCCATTCTGTGGATGCATTAATTTTTCCCCTGTCTGTTTTCCGTAACCACCACCATCCTCCCATGGGGGTAATCCCTTTACATTCCAGACAAACGCGTCTACCCTCTCTCACCCGTACCTTTCTGGTCATGATGTTTACCCTTGGGCAGGACACTCATACCTCCCCAAGTTTACCCTTCGTTTGTCTGGAGTACTTGGTCGAATTTGACCCTAACCACCCTGGCCAACGCCCAGTGTGTGCATAGGCGTTTGTGCCCTTGTTGCTTCATATCGCTCCCCCTTGAGTTACGGTGGGGCCGGTCCCTCCTATACACCCGTATGTAAGAAGTGTCTCGGTGTCTCCCCGATCTCCCCATCCTTTAATAATCAGGGCCATCCACAGCGTCCACCTCATCTCATATCCCTGGCTCGATTCGCTCCTATAAAGACAAAATGAAATAAATAATTCTGCTCTGTGGGGCCACTCCCTCACAGGTTCTTCAGTTATTCACATATGTACATGTTCCCTTTTTAAGATCACTGCTTTCCTCTTTTATCCCAATGCTTAGGCTTTCGGAGACTCGGGGGTAGAGATGGAGGAGGCGTCCAGGGCACCCTAGGTCACAGCACCCGATCACTCTGCCTTACTGTTCTGTCCCTTACATCTCCATCATCATCACCCCACAGCATTGGTGGAAGGCTTACATTGATCAAACTCAGTCCTGTTCCTTGGGCCTTGGCCCGCTTTTTACTTTTCTCTCCAGGGTTGTACAGCTTACATTGGTTTATATGAAACCACTTTATTAGTTTTGGCAGCTGGATCGCATGGACCATAGTTTTGTCTACAATGCTATATGGTCCTTTGTACAATGGTTCAAATGCCCCTATTCTGGCATAACTCCTGACCATTACCTGATCCTCTACCCTCCATTCCTGTGTAACCCGGGGTTCCAGCTGGTGCTGTCTGCCCATATTGTTAGCTGCTTCCCAATGCAGCCGCTTCAGAGTATCATACAGATCTCTGATAAACCTGTCCCGTGTGGCCTCCTTAACCTGCTTTTTGGTCAGGACTCCTACTAGTATATGGGTCGGGCTCCTCATAAGTCTTCCCGTCATCAGTGCATGTTGGGAGTATCCTGTACTCTTAGAGAGACTGGCTCGGTGGCTCATCAGTATTAGTGGTAGGATCTCATCCCATTTCTTCGGGGTATTTCCTATCTTTTTCCTAAACCTCTCTTTTAAGGTCCGGTTTGTCCTTTCTACTGGACCTGACGATTGGGGCTTATACGCCACATGCCATTTCCCCTGCATTCCTAACAGTTTTAGGGTGATTCTGGTGAAATGACTCCCTTGATCTGATTCCACTATCAGGGGGAATCCCCATCGAGAAAATACTTCTTGTACCAGAATCTTTGCAGTGACTACTGCGGGGGCCGCCCTACAAGGAAAAGCTTCTACCCATTTTGTGAAAAGATCTACTAACACCAGGCAATATTTATTGCCTCTGCCTGAGGTGGGCAGTGGCCCAATGAAATCTATCTGTATAGACTGCCATGGCCCCTCTACCCTCCTCGTGTGTCCCAACGGAGCCTTCCTCTGGTGGGGGTCTGGATTGTTTGCAGCACATAAGAGACAATTCTGACAATAATCCCTTACATTGCTTCTAAGCCCGGGCCACCATCCCACGGCCTCTACTTTATTCCACGTCGTTTCTGGCCCTGGATGTCCAGCTCCTGGACCCCCATGAGCTAGCTGCAAGAATTCTTCCCTGCATTGCCCAGGCACGATCCAACTGTCTCCTTTAAATAGCAACCCCTGCCTTATTGCTATGTTTGCAGCTCCCAAAGCTCCCGCTACAGACTTCCCGTCTATCTTGTCTCTAATCGCTGCTCTAAGGTCTGCATCTCATAGCTGAGCCTCTTTTAAATCAGGCGGCAATGGTACTTCTTTGGGCCCCTCTCTGCCTGTCACAGCCATGATCTGTCCATAGTGATATGGGTCCCAAGGTGCCCCTTCTCCTACCCCTGTTTTGGCCAGTCTGTCAGCTTTCTCAATCCCTTTCGACTTGGGCTCTGTCTTAGAGTGTGCTTTGACCTTTTGGAGGTTGTAATCCTTCTGGTCCCTACCCGTGACGTCCAAAATTACTTTTAACAATGGAGCCGTCACCAACCGCTTTCCGTCTGAGGACTTAAACCCTCGCCTAGCCCATATTGCTAAATATTCTGTACAGGAGTTACACATGAACATGGAGTCCGAACATATCGTATAGGGAGTTGGGAATTCACTAGGGTGTGTGACCACATACGCTACAGCTGCCAGTTCGGCCCGCTCCACACTTAAAGTGTTGGGGAGTTTTATGGCTTTTTTTATCCCTGTCTCAGGATCGTAAATCCCACAACCTATTTTTCTCTCTCCATTAGTCACTGAACTAGACCTATCTATATAGATGTCCCTGCCTGTCGGATGTTCCCCTGCTCAGAATCCCACATCTACATCCCACACTCCTTCCACTGAACACACGTGAGCTGCCCCCGGATAAACCAGGTTCGGGGCTAGCTTTGGTTCTCCTAGCCTTTCTACCTTTAGTTCTAACTGAGTAAGCAACAATGTTCCGCGGGCAATCCTGCTACTGCTCACTGTCCCATCTTTCATTCTATCATCCAGTAACATTTGTGTCGGGTTGTGACAGGTCAGTAGAGTCACTATAGCTAACCCTGTGAGCGACCGAAAATGCTTTACTGCCCAAAAAGTTGCTAACAGATGTTGCTTGCAATTCGAAAAGCTCTTCTCTACTTCTGTGAGAACCTGGAAGGCGTGTCTCAGCTTACCATGTCGCTCCTGGAGTAACATTGCACTCAAACTGTCCCCAGTAGCTGCTACCTCCAAACTAAAGTCCTGGGGCTAGATTTTCTACTTTTTTTGCATGTTTAACGCCCACTTAACGTCCATTTTACCATTGAAATAATGTATAACGCCCATATATCGCCCGTTTAGCCACAAAATGGAAACTGATGGGCATTTTTCGGGAACGTATTGCCGTGCGTTAGTTTCCCCATCTGCGTATCGCCCGGAAAAAATAATACCGCACGCCCACTTTTTTTGGGCAGAATCATCAGAATGGGAGAAATCAACGCCCATAATATCGCCCAGCGTTACTTTCCACACGGAATTAACGCCGAGATTCAATAATACCGCCTGCCCACTTTTTTTGTCGTAAAGAGCACATTTGGCGAAACTAACGCCCAGAATATTGCCCACCGTCACTTTCACCACCTCGTTGACATATCGGCCACAATATCGCTCGCCCAAAAAATCACCCATAAAAAGTGGAACTGTTCTTTACTAACGCCAACGGTGTGGCTGCCATTTTTTAAATCGCAATTTGCTTCATTCAAAATGCTGCTTCAACTTCGGGGGAGTTTGCATTGACTCTGGAGTTCTTCTTAGGTGAAGTGGCCATCTCAACAGACATATTTTCAGACTCTGGACTATTGCAGGTTTACTCTAGGTGTGTTTTAGTGAGGAAATCATTGCTTCTGATCAATCGGTATTATACTTTCATTGAAATGAGGCCAGCCATTTCTCCGCCTGCATCGATTAACACGCAGATGCTGCAAAGTGTAGATGGCTCAATGTGTGATGCACATCATTATGTGCCCAATTTAAGACATGCAAGAATGAGGAGGAGGGCCAGACCATACACACCCCGCACGTACAGGGAAAAGAGGTCTTACCTCAACGTGTCCGACCACACCTGCCTTCAGAGACTGCGCTTCCACAAGGTGGTGATCAATGAAATATGCGAGCTCATCAGGCCACATATGCAGCCTGCCATCAGGACATCAGTTTCGGTTGAGGTCAAGGTCACCGCGGTACTGTCTTACTACGCGTCCGGTTCTTTTTGGGCCTCCGCGGTCGAGATTTGCCCTCTATCTCACCATGCAACCCATTGCTGCATTAGACAGGTCGCGGAAGCCCTGTACGCGAGAAGGGTGGACTTTATCAGCTTCCCCATGACCACAGAGGCTCAGGCTGGAACATTCTACCACATTGCTAAGTTCCCCAGGTGCAGGGAGCTATACAGTGCGCTCACATCGCCATGTGGCCACCTTCTCAGGACCAGGAGCGTTTTCGTAACACCAAAGGATTTCACTCCCTGAAGGTCCAACTAGTTGTCGACCACAACCAGATCATACTGGCAGTGAATGCCAAATGTCCATGCACCTTCGATGAGGCTCACATCCTGCATGACAGTGCTGTCCCTGACATCTTTAAGAGTCAGCCACAAGAACAATGTTGGATGCTTGGTGAAAACTGATATGCCCTAGCCACCTGGCTGATGACCCCTCTGCGTGACACCCACACCGAGGTCAAGAAGCGATACAATCGGAGCCACAGAGACACATGCGATGTAGTCCAGAAAACAATAACTGTGCTTAAGCAGCGCTTCAGATGTCTGGACCACTCAGGCGGAAGCTATTATGTTGGTAATGTACCTCTGAATGATTCCACGAGGCAATGTGTTGTACTCAAACTGTAGTGACCTTGGTCCTTTATTCGTAACACCAGAGTGAGGCGGCCGCATGGTGGCTCCCCTTTTATACAATTCCTGCCACCAGGGCACGAAACCCCGGTCTCCACCAGTTGCACCCTCTAGTGGTGCCCGCATTTATATACACAGTGTAAACCTTGATAGTACATCAGGTAAACAAGTCTCCATCTTATGCAACTATACAGTGACTACACAGAAAGTCTATCTATAGTCTGTATGTATAACATCACTCTCCCCCAAGTCCTTTGTGCCAATTACCTTTGCACTATTTGCTCTGGCTTAGCTTTCCCCAGACTTAAATGCCAATAGGCCCTTGCACCTCGGCTGTGCTTTGGCTTGGCTCTCTCCCTGTTAACCCCCAAGTCCTTTTGCCACAACGTTGGGTGGTGGTTATCGGTTTGGATGGTTCGATGATGCAGTGGAGGTTCCAGTGGGTTCTGGGTGTGATCCATGTGTGTGTCCATGGCTACATACATCCATTCCGCCCCCGCCCCCCCACAGCGAGATCATGCAGCTGGTCCATTATATTAACATACAGGATCAGACACAGTGCAAAGAAAGGAAGAAAAAACAATTTTTTTTTACAGGTTGTATCGTGACACCTTGGTTCAGTGACTCACATTCATTACATTTTACGGTCGTGCACCAGGATTGGGTAGATTGCATTCATGGTTCAGTCATGGTCAGTACTGAGGTAGCAGTACAGGTATGTGAGGACGCTAGTTCCAGAGCAACCGGACGCGGTCCTAGTTGTCTGATGGCAGCGCTGCGCCCCCTGATACCGGAGTGAGCTTGGTTTGCTCACCTTGCCAGGACTTGGGCCTTTGCCATTGCCTAGTGGTGGGCAGAGCCACAGATGTGTGTGGCCTCCCTGTCCTCCTTTGAGGGCTGCAGAATCTTCTGCCTGCTCTCTAATAGTGTTGGGAACCTGGCTGTTCCAGGTCCCGTTTGGGGAACTCGTTGGTTCTGACCTTTCGCTCCCGGACATGGCCGAGGTAGCAACTGGGTCTGGGGGCTGCGCCGTCTCCACCCAGGTGGTGGGCAATGGCGGCTGACTGTGCGTATTGGCGCCGTTTTCTTTTCCATGTCCATGGCGAATAGTGCCTGCAGCGTGGGACAGACCTGGGGCTGGGTATCAGGATCAGCGCCTTTACCCTTCCGAATTCGCTCACTTGCTACTTTTGGGGACACTCTATTCCCGACATCTCGCAACATTTTGTTCTTTACATTCTTAATCGGTTCGTTACATTGATTGCCATGCATACAATGTCTCTTTAAGTTCAGTTGGTTGCAGGTCTCCTTTAAGAGAACCCTGCCATGCCACGCTGCACCTCGCTGCAGCAAGGACTCCATGGTGCCTCTGTCCTCAAGGTCAACTGTCTTGATCCTTCTCTCCCACGATTCTGCCACAAAAGCTGGAAGAGTGCCTGTGAATTTGATCTTCCTCCCCAGGAGTCCTTCCACTGGAGCCGAAAAAGTACTTTTAAGTCATTCCGGTCGGATCATTGCCACGCAGTCATGATGGATGGTCTTTGCCTCTGGTGCTGCGCTGGTCTGTTCTCTGGTGCCTGGCCCAAACGAAGGCGAGGTTTTGCTCTGCCTCTGAGCACGGGGGACATCGATTGCTGGAGTGAAGAGGTCTTCCCATTTCCACTGGATCTTCCCCATCCACCTTCTTCTGAGTAGCATTGGACCATCACCTGCAACAATCCACAGAGGTAACTTGTGCACCACGCCATTATGGATTACACTTACATCCGCACTACCAAGGACTGGAATCAGCTCCTTGGTGTAGGTACACAACTTTTCCTGTACTGGAACCAGCTCGGGTCATTTTTCGTTCCATAGCCTCTCAAAGGCATCCTGGCTCATTACTGACTGGCTCGCTCCCGTGTCCACTTCCATGAAGACTGCAATGCCGTTTATCTAGACTTCCATCTTCACTATGGAACAATCGGTGGTTCAGGTATACACTCCATAGACTTTTTCTTGGGGCTGAGCTGCCACTCTGGCCAAATCATCATATTCCCCGCTGGATTCAAAGTCAACTACTGACTCCTCTGCTAGACAGTGAGTTGTATTTCTTTTACACATACACTGGAGGTGGCCCTTCGTGTTACAGGCTTTGCATACGTACTCAGCAAACCGACATTGGTGAGCCCTATGGTTTCTTCCGCAACGCCAGCATGGTGCTGCTCGATTAGCACCCCTCGGCGGACTCTGAGTCCTGGAACCCTGAGGTCTGAGCTCTCTGCCCTGGGCAGAGCCACGTTCTCCAGTCTTGCCTGTGAAAGGCACCATTCTGTGTACAGTACTTGCTGGGTTTGAGTCCACAGTATGAATAATTTGCTTGGTGCTGCAGGTCGAGGTCATGAACGCCTGACTGATGCTGATGGCCTTCTGCAGGTTGACTGTGGTGTCGGCAGATAATAGCTTGTGAAGGAGGCCCTCTTGGCCAATTCCTATAACGAAGATGTCTCGCAATGCTTCGTTGAGGTGCCTGCCAAAATCACACAGTGCCGCAAGTCTCCTGAGGTCGGCAGCATATTTTACAATGTTCTGGCCCTCAGGTCTGCAGTGAGTGTAGAATCTGTGCCTGGCTGTGAGGATGCTCTCGTTTGGTTTTAGTTGGTTGCGAATTAGTTCAGTCAGCTCATCGTATGTTTTATCCTTGGCCTTCATGGGTGCCAGCAAGTCCCTGACAAGGCGGTAGACCTTGGGCCCACAACTGGTCAGCAGTATAGCCTTGCGCTTTTCCACCAATGTGTCCGTCTCCCCTGCCAGGTCGTTTGCCACGAAATATTGCTCGAGCCTTTCCGTGAAAGCATCCCAATCATCACCCTCTGCGAAGTCTTTTAGTGTGCCAAAGGTAGCCATAACCGCGTGAAAGTCCGTATTCTCATCGCCAGTTATTACGTCGAGGAACCAACTAGGGAGCTGGCCATCCTAGACTGGGTGATGTGTAATGAGAAAGGACTAATTAGCAATCTTGTTGTTAACATCGGTTTCGGGGGTCCCGGTGCCTCGGGAGCCGGCTGATGCTCGCTATATTCCGGCCCATCGTCTGACTCTTTCCCCTCTGGATCCCAACCTTCCTTGCCTCCTCTGGTGCCATGAGACAAACCATCGCTTTGGCCCCGTCTAACTCTGTCATTAACTGGCAGATCTTTTCCTTACAAGGTCCGTGATCTGCTCTCTTGTAACCCTGGGCCCAAGATTCGGGTCGCACCTAGAACAGCGCAGCCCCGACCTGGACGCCCGTTTTTCGCGCCACAAAGTGCGCCTAAAAAAAACTTCCAGATTCTCCGGCTCCCTGCTGGTCCTCTGGCCCTCGGCGCGCCGCAGCAGGAGCTGTAGGGGGGCGGAGCTAGGTCCCTGCACTGAAAACAGTGCCGGGACCTCTGCACATGCGCGCTAGAGTGGGGCACGCATGTGCAGTAGCTCTAGGCGCCCAAAACTGTGCGGGAGGGGCCCGAATGGCCTCACTGGGGCTGCGTGCATAAGGCTCATCCCACGGCCAGCTCCTGCTTCCTCCCGATCCGACTCGACTCCCGCTTCCGCGCCCCCCCCCCGCCCCCGGACCGGACCCGACCCCGACCCCGACCCGACTCCCGCATCCCCCCCCCACCCCCAGCCCCCGGACTGGACCCGACCCCCTGGACTGGACCCGACTCGCGCTCCCCCCCCCCACCCGATCTGACCTCCCTCTCACCACCCCCGACACGAACCGACCCGCGCTCCCTCCCTTCCCGAACCAACCCGACCTCCCTCCGCCCTCCCGACCCCGACCCGTGCTCCCCCCGACCCGACCCGCGCTCCCGACCCTGGACCCGACCCGACCCAACACCACCTACCTGTAAATCTGGTGCTGGGGACGGGCCCTGCCCGAAGTCTTGGGCCCAGCCGGGCCCGGCCTGTTCAGCCTCCACCCCCCTTCTCCTTCCCCCCCGGCTTCCCCTTTCCCCCCCTTCTCCTTTCCCCTTCTCCTCTCTCCCCCTTCCCTTTCCCCTTCTCCTCCCCCTTCCCCTTCTCCTCTCCCCCCTTCTCCTCTCCCTCCCCTTCCCCTTCTCCTCACCCCCCCTTTCCCTTCCCCTCTTCCCCCCCTTCTCCTTTCCCCCCTTCTCCTTTCCCCTTCTCCTCTCCCCCTTCCCTTTCCCCTTCTCCTCTCTCCCCCTTCCCTTTCCCCTTCTCCTCCCCCCTTCCCCTTCTCCTCTCCCCCCCTTCTCCTCTCCCCCCTTCCCCTTCCCCTCTTCCCCTTCCCCTCTTCCCCCCTTCTCCTTTCACCCCTTCTCCTTTCCCCTTTTCCTCACCCCCCTTCCCTTTCCCCTTCTCCTCTCCCCTCCTTCTCCTTCTCCTCTCCCCATCCTTCCCCTCCTCTCCCCCCTTCCCCTTCTCCTCTCCTCCCCTTCCCCTTCCCCTCTTCCCCCCTTCTTCTCCTCCCCCTTCCCCTTCTCCTCCTCTCCTTCCCCTTCTCCTCCTTCCCCTTCCCCTTCTACTTCTCCCCCTTCACCTTCTCCTCCCCCCCTTCCCCTTCTCCCCTTCCCTCCCCCTTCTCCCCATCCCTCCCCTTTCCCTTCCTCCCCCTGCCCCCCCCCTCTCTCCCTCTACCCCCCCTCCTCCCCTTTCCCTCGCTGCCAGAAACACAGATACTGACAGACAGAGAGTGAGAGACACACACAGACAGACAGACAGAGAGATAGAGACACTGACAGAGACACACTGAGGGGGCATCCCAGCACGCTGTTGAAGGGCTCCCGGTGCTGCAGTCGGCAAGTAGAAAATGTTTTATTTATTGATTTAAAAAAAAAATTATTTCTTATTAATTTTTTTTGATTGATTTATTGGTTGATTTATTGATGTTTTTATCATTTATTATTGATAATGGCTCTTTATTTGTAAAACTGAAGTGTTTAATGTTTGTAAACTTCCCTTTAAACCCCCCCCCCCATTCCCAACACCTGATTTGTAACCTACGCCTGATTTTCTAAAGTGTAGACAAGGTTTTTTCGAACGTAAAAAAATCTTCACTTACTCCATTCTAAGTTAGTTTGGAGTAAGTTTTCACTGCCGAAACTTTGAAAACAGGCCGGACACGCCCCCTTTTGAAAAAAAAATTATTTTCCAAACTGAAACTGTTCTAACTGACTAGAACTGGAACAAACTAAATGCCGAGAATTTGAATTTCTAAGATACTCCGTTCTTCACCAGTTGCTCCAAAAAATCAGGAGCAACTGAGGCCGAAACTTGGGCCCCCTGTTCCTGCGCTACCTGATATGCTATCTTTATCCTTCTTAGCTGTTCTTCTGCCACTTTGGCTCTCTCTAAGTGCCTTTCACTTTGTTCGATGTATGTCTGCTGCTGCCTTTTGCACTTGGTCACCTGTCACTACAAATATTCCAGGTGATTACGCGCCATTTCTTATTTAATACCTTGGTCCTGCTTTTCTTTCTCGAAACTGCTTATCTCACCTTTTAATTTCTTATTCTCCTCCTCCAGCTGTTCTACCTTTTTTCTTAACAGTTGTGTCTGCTTTTGCAGGCACATGAGCCAAATCACCTTCTCTTTTGACCCTTTGTGGTTACTACTAACTGTCCACTCTGCTGCTTTTTTCTGCGGATCCCCAGGGTGTAGCATTTCTCGTGCCCATAGCTCTGTCCAGTTTGTTAGCCTCCATGGACTTCCTGCGACTGCTCTTAGCCACGGGCTCTACCGCTTTTTGCTGCAGTAAGTCCATTTCCAGTGCCTCTGGCTGAGAAATTTTCCCTGACTACCTTGTTCGCCCCTGATGTAAAGTCCTGTCCCCTCAGTACAGATTCACACGAGGCATGTCGTGAAGTCAAGGTCAGTCTGGACCTGCACCTTTTATTTCACAACTCTGGAATGCCTGAGACCTGTGCTTATATACCTGTCTCTTGCAAGTGTGCCCTCGGTGGTAAGGTATGTTGGTGGTTACAGGTCATATCTTATTACAGTCATGTATAGCATGTTGGGATACAGTTATATATAATAATGTAAGAGACATGACATCACCCTCCCCCAAGGTCTTATTGTCTTTATAAGTTCAGTCTCTCAGGTGGTCTACGCTCTCGCGTGGAGTATCTGAGTTGTGGTTCAGTTGATTGCCTTGGTGTCTGTTTTGCTTTGGGTGTGGTTGCTGGTATCTCGCTTGGGCTGTCTGTTTCGATTGATGTGATTGTTGTTGACTCGCCTGGGCTGTCTGCTGGGATTGCCCTTTCCTCAGGTTGTTCCCTCTGTCTGTCCACCAGGTGTGGTGCGAGTTCCACATTGTAGTCTGCCTCTGGTTCCGCAGTGCTGTTGGTAAATCTGCTTTTGACTTGGTCTACATGCCTCCGGCAGGTTTTGCCATTGTCCATTTGTACTACCAGTAGTCTGTTTCCTTCCTTGCCCGTTATTGTCCCTGCAAGCCATTTGGGACCCCTGCCATAGTTTAGTACAAACATTTTGTCCCCTATCTCATTCCATCTCCCCCTCAAATTTCTGTCATGGTACTCAGTCAGCTTACGGCGCTTTGCCTCAACGATTTCGTGCATGTCTGGGAGGATTAATGAGAGCCTTGTTTTTAAAGTCCTTTTCATCAACAGTTGCGCGGGGGGGGGATCCCAGTCAGTGAGTGCGAATGAAATCTGTATGCCAACAGCAGTCGCGACAGGCGACCCTGCAGTGTGGGACCTTGGATTTTAAGCATGCCTTGTTTAATGATTTGCACTGCTCTCTCCACCTGGCCGTTGGAGGCCGGCTTGAACGGTGCCGTCTTGACGTGATTTATGCCGTGGTCAATTATAAAGTCTTGGAATTCTGCGCTGGTGAAGCACGGACCATTGTCACTGACTAATATGTCAGGGATTCTGTGCATTGCAAACATGGTTGTGAGGCTCCCCACAGTGGTGGAGGTTGTGCTCGAGTTAAAAATGGTGCATTCGATCCACTTTGAAAATGCATCTACAACTACGAGGAACATTTTGACCATGAATGGGCCCGCATAGTCTACGTGCACCCGCGACCACGGTTTAGTAGGCCAGGGCCAGGGGCTCAGTGGAGCCTCCCTGGGAGCATTGCTGAGTTGGGCACAAATGGTGCACCTTCGGACGCAGAGCTCCAAGTCCGTGTCAATACCAGGCCACCAGACGTGAGATCTGGCTATGGCCTTCATGAGAACGATCCCCGGGTGCTCGCGGTGGAGCTCCCTGACAAATGCCTCTCTGCCTCGCAGAGGCATGACTACTTGGCTGCCCGACATCAGGTAGTCTGCTTGTAGTGATAGCTCATGCATGCGCCTGTGAAAGGGTTTTAATTCCTTGGGGCAGGCATCGCGAGCCTTTGCCCAGTCACCGGTTAGGACACATCTTTTTACTAAGGATAACGTGGGGTCGCTGGCCGTCCAGGCTCTGATTTGGCGAGCCGTCATGGGCGAACCTGTGGACTCAAAGGCATTGATTGCCATGACTATCTCACAGTCCTGTTCGTTAGACCCTTCCGTGGTCGCCAGGGGTAGCCTGCTGAGCGCGTTGGCACAGTTGTCTGTGCCTGGTATGTGCCTTATTGTATAGTCGTAGGACGCCAGCATGAGTGCCCACCGTTGAATTCGCGGCGAGGCGTTGGTGTTTATTGCCTTGCTCTCGGACTGGAGGGACGTGAGGGGCTTGTGGTCGGTTTCTAATGCGAACTTGGCCCCGAAAAGGTATTGGTGCATCTTTTTGACACCGTACACGCACGCGAGCGCCTCCTTCTCTACCATTCCGTACCCGCGCTCCGCCCGCGAAAGAGACCCGGAGGCATAAGCTATGGGTTGTAATTTGCCCGCACTATTGACATGTTGCAAAACGCACCCGACCCCATATGCTGACGCATCGCATGTGAGAACTAGCTTTTTACCTGGGTCAAAGAAAGTCAAAACACTGTTGGAACACAGAAGGTTGCGTGCCTTATTGAAGGCGCGTTCCTGGGCGTCGCCCCAAAACCAATCGCACCCCTTCCTGAGTAGCACGTGGAGAGGCTCCAGCAGCGTGCTTAAGTTCTGCATAAAGATCCCAAAGTAATTGAGTAGCCCGAGAAAGGCGCGCAGTTCTGAAACATTCCGGGGCCTGGGTGCCAGGCGAATTGCTTCTGTTTTGGACTCTGTTGGGCGGATTCCATCAGCAGCAATCCTTCTGCCCAAAAATTCAACCTCGGGTGCGAGAAACAGGCACTTAGATTTCTTGACTCGTAGGCCTACCTGATCCAACCGCTTTAGTACTTCCTCCAAATTACGGAGATGGGAGTCAGTGTCCCTGCCCGTGATAAGTATGTCATCTTGAAATACAACCGTCCCCGGGATGGACTTGAGCAGACTCTCCATGTTGCGCTTGAATATGGCAGCTGCCGACCTGATGCCGAATGGGTATCGATTGTACATGAAAAGGCTTCGATGTGTGTTGATGGTGGTGAGTAGCTTGGATTCCTCAGTCAATTCTTGCGTCATATACGCAGATGTGAGGTCTAATTTTGAGAAAAGTTTCCCTAAGCCAATGTGGCAAATAAGTCCTCCACTCTGGGCAGCGGGTACTGGTCCTGTAGGGAGACTCTGTTTATGGTAGATTTGTAGTCCCCACAGATTCGTACGGATCCATCAGGCTTCATGACTGGGACGATGGGACTTGCTCAGTCACTAAATTCCACAGGTGATATAATGCCTTCCCGCAGAAGCCTGTCTAGTTCGTGTTCAATCTTTTCCCTCATCACATAGGGTACAGCTCTGGCCTTGTGATGGACCGGTCTAGCATCCTGTGTGATGTAGATTTTGACTTTGGTCCCTTTGAAAGTGCCCACACCTGGCTGAAAGAGATGTTCAAATTGCTTTATAACTGTTGAGCAGGAGGTCCGTTCCTCTAATGACATGGCATGGACATCATCCCATTTCCAGTTTAGTTTTGCCAGCCAGCTTCTCCCCAGCAGTGCTGGGGGGGTCTCCTGGGACAATCCACAGGGGAAGTCAGTTCACTGTCCCTTTGTGTGTGACAGAGAGCATGGCGCTGCCGAGGACTGGTACGATTTCTTTGGTATAGGTCCTTAGTTTGGTGTCGACCCTTGTGAGTTTTGGTCTGTCTCTTTTATGCGGCCACAGTTGTTCAAATTGTTGAATGCCCATGAGAGATTGACTCGCTCCTGTATCCAGCTCCATGTTGACAGATATCCCGTTGAGTAGGACCCTCATCATTATAGGAGGCGTCCTGTCGTAGGAGCAGTGGCCATTGATCGTGTTGACCCGCTGTACCTCGGTGTCCCGGGTACTGTCCCCACCGTCTTCTGGTCCGCTTTCCGACCCATCCAATTCGTAAAACAGCCGAGCTGCCGTTTTTTTGCACATGCGGGCCAAATGCCCTGTATATTCACAGTTCCTGCAAACAGCCTGCTGAAATCGACATTCCCTTGACGAGTGCCCATCCCCACACCTCCAGCACAGACTGCTTGCAAAAAATGAGCTGCGTCTGGCTGATCTCTCTTGAGCTTCTCTCAGTTTGTAGTTGATTGCTCGCATTGTGGGTTGATGAAGTGTGAACGGCCGTTCCTGTGGCCCTTGATGGCTTCTGTTGCCATTGCTTGCTGTCAAAAGCCTGTTTTGCCGGTTTTGTTTGTGTGTGGGGGTAGCAGCTTTTCTAATGCTGTGAACTCCTTGTTCCATTATTTCATTAGTTGTTGTACCTGCATTGTAAATCAACCTCATTTCTTCTTCCCCTACCAAGACTGTCTGCAACCAGTGCTGCTGCCTCTAAGGTCAGGTTCTTGGTCTCTATGAGCTTTCGGAATATGCCTGCGTGGCCTATTCCTTCAATGAAAAAGTCTCTCAGCATTTCTCTCCTCAGTTCATCGGAGAACTCACATAAACTAGCCAACCTCCAAAGTTCCGCCACGAAGTCGGGTATGCTCTGGCCCACACAGCGTCTGTAGTTGTAGAACCTGTGTCTGGCCATGTGTAGGCTGCTCGCTGGCTTCAGGTGGTCTCTTACCAGTGTGCTCAATTCTTCAAACGACTTGCTTGCTGGTCTCTCAGGTGCCAACAGATCCTTCATTAAAGCGTATGTTTTCGAGCCACAGCTGGTCAGGAGATGGGCTGTTCTCTTGTCTGCCGTATCGTCGCCTAACCAGTCTTTGGTTACAAAGCTTTGCTGGAGCCTTTCTATAAAGTCCTCCCAATTGTCTCCCGCATTGTACTTTTCATCTGATCCGTTGTTCGCCATTCTGTGGATTCTGTAATCCCGTAACCCGTCGCCACTGTAAAGTCCTGTCCCCTCAGTACACGAGGCCTGTAGTGAAGTCAAGGTCACTCTGGACTTGCACCTTTTATTTCACAGCTCTGGAATGCTGCACTTGCCTGAGACCTGTGCTTATATACCTGTCTCTTGCAAGTGCACCCCGGTGGTAAGGTATGCTGATGGTTACAGGTCATATCTTATTACAGTCATGTATAGCATGTTGGGATACAATTATATATAATAATGTAAAATACATGACACCTGAGACCACCTCGTAGTGACCTGTGGTTACTGTTACTCAGGCTTCTCTCCTCTGGCTGCCTTAGCCGCCCTTGAGATTACCCCTGGCCTCCCTGAGCCCCTTCGCAGACTACCCGCGACTACTTCTGGCTTTTCTCTGTGACTACCCTAGTCAACCGAGATTACTCCAGCCTATCTGAGATTGTTTCCTTCCTCTGCTGGTTGCCCTAGCTGCCCTGGAGAGTATTTTGGCCTCCCTGAGACCCCTTCGCAGACTACCTGCGATTTTCTCGGTGGCTCCCCTAGTCAACCCGCCAATTACTTCAGTCTACCCAAGACTGTTTCCTTCCTTCTCTGGTTGCCCTCGCCACCCTTGAGATTCCTTTCTTTCTACGACTACCTTAGCTGACCTGAGACTTAACCAAGCCTCCCCAGGGTTTCTTGCCCTTCATTTGTGTCCGTGATCCTATTTGAAATGCCGAGGTCCTGCCACGGTCGCCATTTTCTGTAGGGTGTTCGTTTTACACTCTACCTTGATTTGTAGACCTTGGGAATTACAGGAAAGGACTACACATGACACAAAATTTAGGCTTAACCCAATTGTCAGTTTTATTATGCAAAAACTAACTAAAAACTACAGAACAAGACTTCTGAGAGAATTGACCGAAGACATATAAATCACCCGTCCAGTTAGTTGCTGTACCCGTAGATTGTCGGTTCGTGGTCGTTGGTTCTGTGACCGGTTGTTCCTCTTTGATGTTCCCTCTTCTGGTCGTTCTCTTCTCTTCCATTTCTTCCATGTTCGTTCTGCTCCTTTTTGTTCACTCCAAGCTTTCCAGCTCATGTATATATATCCATTTTATGAATAAAACACCCGCTGAGCTGAGGTTTCCGTTAATGTGTCTGGATCGATTCCTTGTTTGTGGTGATCCGTTTGACTGACTGTGATGATGGGCCTGGATGTCCCCAATTTGCACACGGAGTCTACTGGGCAAAAGATAACACCTTATCTTAAGTACCCCGTTCTCCAAAAATGTACGCCTTGTGGGGTCCTTCTGTTGTCCTGGTTTCTGGCAGACTTGTAATCTCTAGAGGGAATTGTTTTTCCCCCTCCGGCTAATCAATGCAGGGGCTCTTCTGTGGGATTTAATGAATTGTATCAACCCTTTTGTTTCTATGCATAAACAGGTCTGGCTCTCGACTGCAGAGATTGGTGATAAGTCACCACCTGCCCCAGGCTGGCGCCTTTTTCTCACTTTGTCCAGTCAATCCCAAAAGCTTGTATTAAATCATTTTTAGTTTGTGGCCACTTCCTGTGCCTTCTGTAAATGTGTGCAATCCTTATATTAGAAAGAATGAGGAGAGAACATTTAAACTAAATGGTGCGATCCTAAAGGGGGGTGCATGAACAGAGAGATCAGGGGGTATGTGTGCACAAATTGTTGAAGGATATAAGAACATAAGAACATAAGAATTAGAAGCAGGGGTAGGCGATTCGGCCCCTCGAGCCTGCTCCGCCATTCAATATGATCATGACTGATCTTCTACTTCATCTCTACTTTCCTGCACTATCCCGATATCCCTCAATATTAAAAAATCTATCGATCTTTGTCTTGAATATACTCAATGACTGAGCATCCACAGCCCTCTGAGGTAGAGAATTCCAAAGATTCACCACCCAAGCAAATGGTATGTTGGCCTTTATTACAAAGGATTTGAGTATAAGAGTAAAGACATATTATTGCAATTATATAGGGCCCTGGTGAGACCACACCTGGAGTATTGTGTACAGTTTTGGTCTCCTTACCAAAGGAAGGATATACTTGCCATAGAGGGAGTGAAATGAAGGTTCACCAGACTGATTCCTGGGATTAGGGGATTGTCCAATGAGGAGAGATTGAATAACTAGGCCTATATTCTCTAGAGTTTAGCAGAATGAGAGGTGATCTCATTGAAACATACAAATTCTTACAGGACTTGACAGGGTAGATGCAGGGGGGATGGTTCCTCTGGCTGGGGAGTTTAGAACCAGGGGTCGCAGTCTGAGACAAAGATGAGAAGAAACTTCTTCACTCAGAGGGTGGTGAATCTTTGGAATTCTCTACCCCAGAGGACTGTGGAGGCTCGCAACCACATTTTAAGCTTAAAATGAACAAGCACATAAGAAAGAGTCAGTTAACATCATTATATGTTTTATAGTAGATAACTTTCCACCTAATTCCTCGAGTGGGTAAAACCATGAAAAGAACTTTGGATAAAATCCAACTTCGTCGGGGACATAAATTGGGCAGTACCAGATCAGCTGCCCATTATCACCTGCCTGATTTTCCTTTGTATTGAAATCAATAGAATCGGGCGGGTCATATAAACGGTGGTCAATCTGCTACTGTCCATTTTGTGCCCCCTGCTGAAGTTGAATTTTACTTCCGATGGGCTCAAATTTCCTCAGGAGTTGTTCCGGTTTTTTTGGAGCAAGTAGCTTTTTTTGGAGTAACTTAAAAATCACAAATTTCCCCATTTAACTTGCTCCAGTGTAAGTCAGTTAGTTAGGTTTTTTTCTAGTTTTGTTTTTTCTCTCCAAAAGGGGGCGTGACCAGCCACTTATGCCTCTTTTGGCCATAGAAGCAAATTTGGCCAGCTAAAAGTTACTCCAAACTAACTTAGGCCAGTGTGTGTGGCCACTTTTGTAGGCACAGAAAAACCTTACCTATATTTAAGAAATCAGCGCCGGTAGCCAGAGATGAATGGGGGGCGGGGGCGGGAGGGAGGTGAGTTAGAGGATTCTAAAGCACTAAACACCTTCACAACATCAGCACAACATCACAACATCTTCCGCACAACAGCTGCACAACGTCATCAAAACTAAATGAAAGTTAAATCAGCTACTGAAAATAGAGCAGTCCTACCTTGCCGAGTACAGAACGCACCGGCTAGCCCTCCCGCCAGGGCTAGGGGTGGCAGGCACACATGACTGTAGGGGTGAGGGATTTTTACTTTTTACAGTTGTTTCTAAATGTTGTGTGGTCCTAATGGAACATGATTCAGTTTTAATGCAAAATATCTTTTATTGGATATTTTACAATGTACTTCAATGACAACAACAACAACAACAACAACAGCAAAGAAGGGCTGCACCCATCCCTCACCCACATCTCAGGGAAAGTGCACTTCCTCATAAGGTTCGTGATGGTGGTGGGGGGTTTGGGGGCCTGGCTTGGGTCTCACTCGAGGCTGGTGCGTGGATTGAAGTGGGAGTGGAATTTGAGTATCCGGCCTTTGTGCCCTTATTGCATCAGCTAGCTCCCTCATGGCATCTGCCATTGTGTGCAAACAATGGCTGCCCTCAGTTCCTGTCTCAGTGCTGATATTTCTCCTGACAGTGTCGCTACCTCATCACGCACTCCACTGATGGTCGCCACGAGTGATCTTGTAAGGGCATTGGTCTCCTCACCCAATGACATAACCTGATTAACATCTGATGAAGGCTGCGTCTCAGGAGAGATTGATCGGCTTCTCCTTCCCCTCGCTGTGGGTCTGCCTAGTGGCACCCCTCCAGAGCGAGACGCATGCTAGGACGGTGGGGCATTGGGTGTTCCAACATGCATTTCACCACCGCCACTGGGACTCGCAACCTCGGAAGGTGTGAAACCATGGAATATCGCCGCGGAGCTCATGGAGGTTTCTGGCAGTGTGATGCCCTGTACTGTGGACTGATCCATATCACGATCAGCATTCTCCCGTGATCACATTTCCATGGACCCTCTCCCCCCCCACCCGCCTTGGTCTGGAGCGCATGCATCTGGATCTTCAGGATGTTCAGAATTGTCTTCTTCTTCTTCAAAATACAACAGAACAGTCAAATGGTTAGCAGCACAGGAGGGGGCAGGATGGGTGGTATGAGTAGTCTCACGCGTAGCAGGCTAGTCAACAGGTTAATTTGAAGGGCGATGATGCATTTTAATGACTCACCCTCACCCTCGTGTGTGGATCCAGCTTGTGCAGAGCTGATTCTTTTTCTGCAAGTGTCTGTTCCGGGGTGATAGTTGGTGCAGATTTGGCGGCCCTCCCCTTTTTTTGTGGGCCAATTTGTTCTGCAAAGATGAAAATATAACTTTTCACACATGGTGGGACATATACAGATGGTCACATTTACAATTGCAATTCCATTTAAAGATGAAGATATTACTTACGCTCATTACTTGACCAATGTCCTGCCATTTCTTTTTGCACTGGCTTCCAGTCCTTGCGGTATACATCCCTGCGGAGTATTCTTCTGCAACTAGGTTCCATCGTCTTCTCATTTCTTTGGGTTGTACTTTTGTGGAATCACTTTTACTGATATCCAACTTCAGCCATTTGTCCTCAATGACAGTGACTAGTTTCTCCACTTCCTCATGGAGGAAATTCTTTGTTCTTGTTGCACGCTCTTGCGTCATTGGTGTATTGGACTTACACTCAGGTAATCTTGAAAAATCACAGTTCTCACCTTTCTTCCACCTATGCAGCACTCCTTCAGCCACCCAAAAATCACTATTCACACCTTTCCTTTATATATGGTCCATTGCCAATGCTGTTGAGGCACTGAGGACACTCTCACTTTAATTGGCCAATTGCCAAGCTTCCTGCTCCATTGCGCATGTGCGCATGCTGAAACGGACACGCGTCCCCCTGCCGTACTCGAGGAGATGCTGGGCCCAAGCCCCACCCCCCTGCTGGCTGCGCTGAGCAAGCGCGGCCGAAGCTCAGCCCTCTGTAGGCTCTGCAGCACCACGCCACGGGACCAGAACGATGAAGGAGTGGCTAAATTAAAAGGTAAATTTTCGGTGCGTTTTTTGCCCCACAAAGTCGGTGTGCCACAGCTAACTACGACGCTCTAGGCAGCTGGGGAAATTTGGGCCCAATAACTCTAATAACTAAGTTAATCCTTTGTAAATAACTTTTTATACATAAATAACATTTCTCCTTTCTTTAAAGAACCTGACCGATACAGAGTGGTTATTTTGTGGACAATGCTGTCTCTTGTGGAATTTTCAAATTGCCTCCTGATTGAAAACGTGTTTTATGTCTCAGACAAGAATATCCAGAATTTCCTGCATTTTGATTATCTGGTTTCTCCACTTCAAAATTGAATTGTCAGTCCAATACAGTGAACTGAACCTGACACCAATTGCTTCTTTATGGATAAGCTACCCAAATCAAGCAGCAGGGGTGCCGAAGACTGGATGTTACAGTTCATGGCAGGGTCTTTCCTCTTCTCTGCTCACCAGCTTGCGAAATGAATGAAGGAAAAGTCATGGGGCTAGAACCTCCACTTTTTTTACATGGCTTAACGCCAACTTAACGCCCATTTTACCGCTGAAATGATGTATAATGTCCATATTGCCCATTCTGGCACAAAATGGAAACTGATGGGCTTTTTTAGGAGACGTATCACCGAGCGTTATTTTCCCAATGGGCTTAACGCTGAGAAAAAATATCACCGCCCGCCCACTTTTTTTGGGCGGAATCAGCAGAATGGGCGAATTCAACACCCATAATATCGCCCAGCGTTACTTTCCACACGAAATTAACGCCGAGAATCAATATTAACTTTCGCCCACTGTTTTTTGTTGTAAAGAGCATATTTACCCAAACTAACGGCCATGGAGATTGCCCATCTTCAATTTCACCACCTTGCACACATATCGCCCACAACATCGCTCGCTCAAAAAAACGGCCACAAAATGTGGAACTAACCAGAATGAACGCCAGCGGCGTGGTTGGCATTTGTTCAATCCCACTCTTACGTGAGGAGCTGATATCGGAAAGATTTGCCTGAAAGAGCGCTGATGTGAGTGACAACGCTGACACACTGCTCTGTGTGTGCAGCTCAGACATCAATGGTGCCCATCACCTTGGTGCTAGTTAAAGTTTACGTTGATTGATGTTAAGTTGTATGTAACCCTTTCATGGTAAGGAATCACCAGTGTGTAGTGGTCCAGCTATCTGAGACAATGTGCAACAAGGTTATGTTCAATAACAAAAGTTTAATACCAACATTGGTCAGAACTCATAAGTATCATAGCCAATAACACCCGACCCCCACCAACATCCTACTTTTTCCACCATTGACATAAATCACATGTTCAACATGTCCAGCAACACAGAATACAAAGGCAAAGCAGGAGCATGGTCCCCAGCCCCATACATTGCAACAAATTGCATACACCCAGATGGAGATATAACACAGCTATCACCTGCGCACATGCATCTCACTTTCCTTCCCCCCTCTCCTTCTCCCCACCTCTACCCCTTCCCCTCCTCACTCCACGGCATCTGGCCGAGGAGCTCCTCAGGCAGTGCCTCATTGGGGGGGGGGATGAAGGCAGATGCGTTGGTTGGACGGGTACGGGAGCAGGGGGTGCCGAGGGGGCAACATTCTCTGATGCAGAAGCAGGATCTTGGTCCCTGCTCTCATCTGTCGTTCGCAGTGGTGGTGCGGAACCTAGGGGTGGAGTGCCACGCTCTGGGACCACTGGGAGGCTGTGGCAGCAGTGTTCCTGGCTATCACATCCAGGGCCTCTGCCATGCACGGAAAGTACTCGGTCATGGTGGCCAGGTGTCAGGATATGCCCCCCAAAGCTTCGATGAGCTGGTCACCAATGTCTACAGTCCTCCTGGACAACAGTACCATCTTTCTTCTGTCATGTCGCACTAATGGAACAGACCTGCTCCATCCATGAGGCCTCCGCGGGGTCGGCGCTGTCCTGGGGACAAATGGGGTGCCCTGTGGAGAGGTGCTTGGGTCCGGCACCTCCAGAATAGAGGCGGGAATGACCGAAGGACCAATAGATGGCCTTGGGGTGGAATGGGTTCTGGAGCATGGTGATGCAGGTTCTTCGAAGTCCACGCTCTCATCCGTCGAGAACAGACCCAGCGGATTGATGGGCAATAATCGGAGCTCCTCAGCACCAGATGTAGTAGGATCATCCGCCGACTCCTGCCCCGCGCTCCCACCTTCTGGCCTCTGTGGCCTTGCCTGGGTGGCCCTGGCTGAGCTGCAAGACACAAATGAGGTTGTTAGAGAAGAAGGGAGTGCTAGGGTGACAAGGTGAGTCCAGCGCTACACACAGCATGTGCACGACAAAAGCACCACCGCTCTGAAAATCATCGCAAACTTCACATTTCATGACCATCAACACATTGTGCATCGCAATGATTTTCATTAGGCCAGTATTATTTCTATGGCACTTTTAGAAATCATCTATCATATATGACTGGTCGGATATGAGTTGGTGTGGCATCTATTGACTTTACATCACGCAATGGTGTAAGCTTTACTCACTTGGCATCACTTCAGGGTCTGCAGATGCGTCCGTGGCTGTCCGAGTGTGCTTCCCCACGAGTGCAAGCACTCGCTCCTCCATCTCAGTGATGTCGCTGGGGACTGGTGGCCCCCCACCCGTTCGCCTCTGCACGGACCTCATCGTCGATAGCTTCTTCTGTAAAAGGTGACAGTACGACATGGCATGAGATCATTGCGTAATATCATTGCTAGGTACTGTCACAGACACTGATAGATGTAATCATGATTATTATGATTATTATCATTTTTTTATCTAAAGATATTCACCGTGACCGTAGGCTTTGAGTAAAATATTCCCAGTAAAAGTGGAAGACCTCATATCTGCTGATAGTCACTCATGACTGTTGCAAATCAAATTATATAAATACATAAGTACATGTAAATAAATGTAATACTTACTCTTGCGGATCCCACAAGGTCGTTCCATTGTTTGCGGCATTGATTGCCCTCACGCACCTCGTTGGTCGCCGACAAGACCACCTCTGCTATCTCGGTCCATATCCTCCGGTAGGCCTTTGGGGTGGGCTTCCCACGCCCTCCCTGTGTCAAATCACCCCAGCGTGACTCAACCTCCTGCAGGAGGGAGGTAATTGCCTCATCCGAGAACCTCCTGGCTCTTTTGTGGCCTCCAATGTGCTCCTCTCCCACCTCACTGCTCTCTCCAGCATCAGTCTCCACAGCGTGCTGTGATGCCTCCTCCTCTCCCTCCATTGTAGGGCAAATTCGGTCAAATATGTGGCTGGTAACAGCTACTTTTTGTTTACCTACTTGCTGTGAAACTCTAAAGTCTCCCTCCTTCCTCCCAAAGCTGCCACACCACACCCAGCCACGCCTTCAGTCCCTCTGAGCTCCCTCTCTCTCTGCCTCCTCTTCTGTGCATGTCATGGTGATCCTTGACCTCCAGAATCGTGAGAATCGAGCGTTGCCATGCCGTTGCTAAGGACGGCCACATCGTATGGCAGAAGGTCAAAAAAATGTAACGCTACCGCCCATTTGATATCGCTCACGGTAACGCCCATTTTCAAAAATGTAAACTAGGTGTTTTGAGAATGGGCAAGAAGCCGGTGATCTGAAAACCCTTTTTTACTGCCCACGTCGGAAATAACGCCCATTTTTGGCTGATAAGCGCAAAAGTGGAGGTTCTAGCCCATGAACTGGAGAGTGCACAAGCAGGAAACAGTGAATTAAATGTAAAGTCTGGTGGAATCCAGAAAACAACACTCAAAATGTCTTTTTCAATCTACATATAAGCCTTGAAATTATGCTGAGGTATAATAGTGCATGAACACTTTTCATGTGGTACCTCCTCCCTCAATCGATCCACATCTGTCTCCCTCCACTTTAAAAAATAATTCTGAAAATCCATCCTTTCCACAAAGCTTTCAGTCATCACCCATAGGGCTAGAAATTCCACAGCACCCCGGTTGAGCTGTTAACTTTTGAAAAGTTGTAAGTTTAGCACCAGGCTCTAATCAATCTCTGCACCTGGGAAATTGAGTCTCAATGCTGAAAGAATGCAGGGAGCGCTAAATCAAGTGCTAATGGCATAGGTAAGTGGCGTTAAGCTCCAAACAGTATCGCAAATGAGTTGTTGTGTAATCGGGAGAGAGCATTGGCGAAGGCGCCTTCCAGCCATTAAAGGGGTCACTGGAGTCTGCACACCAGCCCCCAATGATTTAGGGAGTGCAGAACAGCGATATGCTGTGAGATGAAATGCAAAGGCCTTTGACGGCCCGCAACACTCTGGGGAAGAAGCAGCATTTATCTGGCACAGCATCCTGCGCTCTCGAGCTTTTTGGAACGGAAGTACTGGGGCGCATCCCTTTAAGTATTGCCCCGCCAGCCGACTTGTTCATGCCTCCACTCCCGGTCAGCGCGAGGCGGTAAGGCGGGGTGCTACTGAAGTTTGCAGATTGGGTGCCCAGCGAGCGATGCACAGTCTGCATGGTGAAAGGAGCTGAGGTGCTAACTGTTACTGCCGGCCCTGTAGTGCCGGTGAATGTGACATGTGCTGCTGGATTTGCCTCACCGCAGCGCTCCTGCCTGAGTGCCCTGTTACCGTCCCCCACAGGTACTAACAGGAGGTAGTAAGCAGCCAAATTTCTCCCGCTTGATCTCTGTTTGGGATGATGACATCATGCTCCTCGTGCTGAAATGGGATGGTAAAGATTAGTGTGGAACAATTGAGCTGGATTCTCCTCCCATTGGTGGGTTAGCAACTTGTTGGTCCCAACATCTGCCAATGTGAAACTGCCGCTAACATGCCAGAATTTCCTCCCTCATTAACCATTCAGGGAAGTGCGGAGAACAGAAAACTGACCCTCATTGGGAAGGAAGAAAATACAATTCTAATGCAGCCTTTAAAAAGCTGCAGCCAGTTTAAGGCGAATATCACTTATCAACAAGATGGCAGAAGGAGCAGCAGCCTTGGAGTGGCAGTAGCTGGAAGGACTCCCAGATTTTCCTTTGCATCTGTGAAGGTATTGCTGGTAGAATTGAGGGCCAGGAGGGACCCATAAATGAGTAATACAGGTTCACTGGTGGGATGTGGCAGAGGGTGTGGCAGAGGCAGTCAATGCAACCTCCACCAGTCCAAGAACTGAAATAGGTTCAATTACCTCACAAAAGTGACTAAAATAACTTAGGCTCTGATGCCATTACACATTGTTTATCACTTAGACAGCTTCACTCACCTCTTTATCTATCATACTCTTTCTCACTCAGCACCAGGGTGTCAGAGAAACTCACTTCAGCAAAGAGTTACCTCTCCAAACTCTCGAGTACTTCCTTACTAAAAGCCACTCTCTCAACTCACTTTGCCTGCCACAAAGATTTCTGCTAGTCTTCATGCACACTTCATGTAGAGGGCCAAGGCATCTTCACATCTCAACATCAAGGTATCCATTACAGTCACAGTTCTGTAATATTGTCTTCTCTCCTTCCAAAGTTTAAATGAGTACAACCAGTGCCACACAAGGATAACCACTAGGACAACTATCACTGAAAACCAGAATCAACAGGAAAAGGAGGCTTAATAGGCAAATGGACAGGAGTACTGTTATGTATTTAACCCTTTGTAACCTGCATGACACCTGATCACAGAGGGCCTGTTGGAGTCCAAAGGGATTCCAGCATTCCTTGGGAGCACAGTATATAAGCAGGCCACCCACAAGGTACCTGCACTCTGGAATCTTATTAAAGGAGCTAAGGTCGCAATTGCTCATTACACACAGTACTCAGTTTCACCCTTTTATTGTGAGTGTATCAATTGGCGATGAGGTAATGAACAACTGCGCAAAAATACAAAGAACAGTCAGCATCCTGGAGAAGTTCACAGAAGGGGACGATTGGGAGGCCTTCGTGGAGAGACTCGACCAATACTTTGTGGCCAACGAGCTGGAAGGGGACGAGAATGTTATCAAACGAAGGGCGATCCTCCTAACAGTCTGTGGGGCAACAACCTATGGCCTCATGAAGAATCTCCTGGCCCCAGCAAAAGCAACAGAGAAATCCTACGAAGAATTGTGTACACTGGTCCGGGAGCACCTAAATCCTAAGGAAAGCGTTTTGATGGTGAGATATCGGTTCTACATGTGTCAACGATCGGAAGGCCAGGAAGTGGTGAACTATGTCACCGAATGAATGCTCAGAGGCTTTTTTGTACTGGCATTGGCCATGAGGTAATCCTTCACAAACTGTTGACTGTAGAAACTTTGAATCTAAGTGAAGCCATAACGATAGCCCAGGCATTTATGTCCACCAGCGACAACACCAAGCAGATTTCACAGAATAAAGAAGTTTTGGCCAGTACTGTGCATAAAGTAACGTCGGTCTCGAGCAGAAATGTACATGGCAGAACTTACACGCCGGCTGCTGCACCAGTACTTATTTGGCCTCAAGTTTGAGCTTGAAACTGATCACAATCCGCTCATATCGCTGTTCTCTAAGAGAAAAGGGATTAATACCATTGCCTCTGCCTGCATCCAAAGATGGGCACTCACGCTGTCGGCATATAATTATGAATTATATAATCTTCCATAGACCGGGCACAGAGAACTGCGCAGATGCTCTCAGTCGACTGCCATTGCCTACCACTGGGGTGGAAATGGCACAGCCAGTGGACTTGCTCATGGTCATGGAGGCATTCGAGAACGAGAAGTCCCCCGTTACGGCCCACCAGATCAAGACCTGGATCAGCCAGGACCCTTTACTGTCCATGGTAAAAAATTCTGTCCTCCATGGGAGCTGGTCTGGTGTCCCAGTGGAGATGCAGGAGGTGATTAAGCCATTCCACAGATGCAAAGACAAGTTGTCCCTGCAGGCAGACTGTCTATTGTGGGGCAATCACGTGGTCTTGCCCAAGAAAGGCAGAGACACATTCATATGTGAACTGCACAACACCTACCCAGACATCGTAATGATGACAGCCCTAGCCAGATCCCATGTGTGGTGGCCCGGCATCGACTCAGATTTAGAGTCATGCGTGCGCCAGTACAACACTTGCTCTCAGCTGAGCAAAGCACCCAGAGAGGCACCACTAAGCTTTATGGTCGTGGCCCTCTAAACCGTGGTTGAGGATCCATGTAGACTATGCGGGCCCATTCCCAGGCAAAATATTTTTAGTTGTCGTGGACGCTTACTCAAAATGGATTGAATGTGCAATAATGTCTGTAAGCACGTCCACGGCCAGCATTGAAAGCCTACGAGCCATGCTTGCCACGCACGGCTTGCCTGATGTCCTAGTCAGTGACAATGGGCCGTGCTTCACCAGTGCTGAATTCAAGGAATTCATGATCTGCAACGGGATCAAACTAGTCACATCTGCCCCGTTCAAGCCCACATCCAACGGCCAGGCAGAACGGGCAGTTCAGACCATCAAGCAAAGCTTGAAACGTGTGTCGGAAGGCTCCCTGCAAACCCGGTTGTCCTGAGTGCTGCTCAGCTACCGCACCAGACTCCACTCACTCATCGGAGTTCCCCCAGCTGAGCTGTTCATGAAAATGATGCTCAAAACAAGGCTCTCTCTTGTCCACCCTGATCTCCATGATCACGTGGAGGGCAAGTGGCATCAACAAAGTGTGTACCATGACCGCGCAAATTTGCCAAGCGATATTGAGATCAATGATCCTGTGTTTGTGCTCATTTATGGACATGGTCCCAAATGGCTTGCTGGCATGGTCACAGCCAAAGAGGGGTGTAGGATGTTTCAGGTCAAATTGGCTAATGGACAAACGCACAGAAAATATTTGGACCAAATCAAATTGCGGTTCACCAACAGTTACGAACAACCCGAAGAAGCCACCACCAACTTTGACCCTCCAACACACACACACAAGCGACAACTGACATCATGGTTGACCACGAAACCGAACTCATCATCCCCAGCAGCCTGGCAAGGCTGGCTTCCCAACAGCTCAGTGAAGAACTGACCAACCCACCCACACCAGCATTTGTACCGAGATAATCGACAAGGGAGCGTAAAGCCCCCTTGTAAATAAGTGTACTGTTGACTTCACGGGGGAGTGATGTTATGTATATTTAACCCTTTGTAACCTGCATGATAGCTGACCACCAGAGGGCCCACCTGTTGGAGTCCCTTGGGAGCACAGTATATAAACAGGCCACTCACGAGCTACCTGCACTCTGGAGTCTTATTAAAGGAGCTAAGGTCACACTTGCTCATTACACACAGTACTCAATTAAACCCTTTTATTGGGAGTGTATCAAGAACCTGTAGGAGAGGGAAAGTCTGGAAGTGAGATGGCAAGAGAATGTTGGGCAAGAGTCAACATATGTAGTTTCATTTTCATGTGCTTTCTCAAAGTATTGTTAATCCTTTACACTCACCTACTATTTTTTCAAGGGCAAGTACCATGTTGTGCACAGCTAAATCAGCTCTTCTGCCTTTCATATCATAGGAGATGCCTTGGAGGAAAAAGTCAGCCACTCTAATAGGCACTTCAGAGTGAGAGCCACAGTTGCTGTCATGTCCTCAACAACTCTGTCCTGGCATCTTAACAGTGCTAGCATTAGCACAATGGCATCCACGTTTGAGAACTTAGTTAGACAGTCAGAAGAGTTGTCACTGAGCACTAGTGAGGATAAGAACCTGTGAATGTAAGAGAAGGAAAATGCTGATGAGCTTCGGGACCCAGATCCTAGGGGTCCAATCTTCAAAAGAACGATGATTGGGGAGCTTTGATCTCATGTGCAGATAGTCGCGACAGTCTCAGTGCAAAATGAAGATAAAAATGGTCCGAATGAGTCCTGAACTGAAACCTAAATATTAGGGGTAAGTGAGATGGACTCATTTTTTTCATCTGCCTTCTTATGTTTTTTATTAACAAATACCATAGTATGAGAAAATATCTATGGCATTTCGTTATTTTGACATAAACAATGCTATTAGAACATTCTATTCTCAGTTGAAATATAATCATGCTCATTAATTTTAACGTCAACTGTAGCAGGAATGCGGGGTGTAGGTTGATCATGCACAGAATGAAAATTGATTCATTATGCACACACCCACTAAGGCATTAATTTATTGAAACAAAAAGTTCCATTTTTATTCAAAGCAATAATATGCTGCAATGACCTGTCATCTAAAGCCAAGTTAAATGTTATTACAGAGTCACATGAAGTACCACATTCAACACAATGCACTTTCTTTTTTCCTTGAATAATAAATTATTGACAGCAATATAAAGACCAGTTAGGGTTATACCTACACAACAAAACTGAAAGAAAAACAAATTTATCATACTTAGGCAAAGGGAGTAAGCTAAAGGTCAGAAAATAACTTCGTAAAAAGAATCCTTTTTCCATATAAACAAGTGTTTAGAGAGTATTAACCTTTCCTCATTCTCTTTGTAACTTTAATGAAATTATCATACCTTTGAACAATTCTGAAATCATGGCATTTACAAACAATAGTAAATGTTAAAGTATGCTGTCTTCATTAAGAATTTATTTTTGTGAAAACATGTTTGCAAATGTATATACATCTATTGTGCTGAAAAGCATAATCAAATTACTTGTGTGATGTCATCATGATGAAACCATTCATGTCATAGAAACATAGAAACATAGAAAATAGATGCAAGAGTAGGCCATTCGGCCCTTCAAGCCTGCACTACCATTCAATAAGATCATGGCTGATCATCACCTCAGTATCCCTTTCCTGCTTTCTCTCCATTCCCCTTGATTCAGTTAATTCAAAGACTATGGTGCTGAACTTAAGGAAACGTAACTTCGATGGTATGAAATGTGAATTGGCGAGAATAGACTGGTGAGTGATACTTAAAGGGTTGACGGTGGATAGGCAGTGGCAAACATTTAAAGATCACATGAATGAACTTCAATAATTGTACATCCCCGTCTGGAGTAAAAAATAAAACAGGGAAGGTGGCTCAACCATGGCTAACAAGGGAAATTAAGGATAGTGTTAAATCCAAGGAAGAGGCATATAAATCGGCCAGCAATAGCAGCAAACCTGAGGACTGGGAGAATGTTGTAATACAACAGAGGAGGACAAAGTGTTTAATTAGGAGGGGGAAAATAGAATATGAAAGGAAGCTTGCTGGCAACATAAAAACTGACTGCAAAAGCTTCTATAGATATGTGAAGAGAAAAAGATTAGTGAAAACAAACGTAGGTCCCTTGCAGTCAGATTCAGGTGAGTTTATAATGGGGAACAAAGAAATGGCGGACCAGTGAAACAAATACTTTGGTTCTGTCTTCAAGAAGGAAGACACGAATAACCTTCCGGAAATACTAGGGGACCGAGGGTTTAGTGAGAAGAAGGAACTGAAGGAAATCCTTATTAGGCGGGAAAAGGTGTTAGGAAAATTGATGGGATTGAAGGCCGATAAATCCCCGGGGCTTAATAGTCTGCATCCCAGAGTTCTTAAGGAAGTAGCCCTAGAAATAGTGGATGCATTGGTGATCATTTTCCAACAGTCTATCGACTCTGGATCGGTTCCAATGGACTGGAGGGTAACTAATGTAACATCACTTTTTAAGAAAGGAGGGAGAGAGAAAATGGGTAATTATAGACTGGTTAGCCTGACATCAGTAGTGGGGAAAATGTTAGAATCAATTATTAAAGATGAAATAGCAGCACATTTGGAAAGCAGTGATGGGATCGGTCCAGGTCAGCATTGATATATGAAGGGGAAATCCTGCTTGACAAGTCTTCTACAATTTTTTGAGGATGTAACTGGTAGAGTGGACAAGGGAGAACCAGTGGATGTGATGTATTTGGACTTTCAAAAGGCTTTTGACAAGGTCCCACACAAGAGATTGTTGTGCAAAATTAAAGCACATAGTATTGTACTGACGTGGATAGAGAACTGGTTGGCAGACAGGAAGCAGAGAGTTAGGATAAACGGGTCCTTTTCAGAATGGCAGGCAGTGACTAGTGGGGTGCCGCAGGGCTCAGTGCTGGGACCCCAGCTATTTACAATATACATTAATGATTTGGATGAGGGAATTGAGTGTAATATCTCCAAGTTTGCAGATGACACTAAGCTGGGTGGTGGTGTGAGCTGCGAGGAGCACGCTAAAAGGCTGCAGGGTGACTTGGACGGGTGAAATGCGTGGCAGATGCAGTATAATGTGGATAAATGTGAGGTTATCCACTTTGGTGGCAAAAACACGAAGGCAGAATATTATCTGAATGGCGGCAGATTAGGAAAAGGGTAGGTGCAACAAGACCAAGGTGTCATGGTACATCAGTCATTGAAAGTTGGCATGCAGGTACAGCAGGCGGTGAAGAAGACAAATGGTATGTGTTGGCCTTCATAGCTAGGGGATTTGAGTATAGGAGCAGGGAGGTCTTACTGCTGTTGTACAGGGCTTTAATGAGGCTCACCTGGAGTATTGTGTTCAGCTTTAGTCTCCTAATCTGAGGAAGGTCGCTCTTGCTATTGAGGGAGTGCAGCGAAGGTTCACCAGACTGATTCCTGGGATGGCAGGACTGACATATGAGGAGAGACTGGATTGACTGGGCCTGTATTCACTGGAATTTAGAAGGATGAGAGGGGATCTCATACAAACATATAAAATTCAGACGGGACTGGACAGGTTAGATGCAGGAAGAATGTGCCCGATGTTGGGGAAGTCCAGAACCAGGGGACATAGTCTAAGGATAAGGGGTAAGCCATTTAGGACTGAGGTGAGGAGAAACTTCTTCACTCAGAGAGTTGTTAACCTGTGGAATTCCCTACCGCACAGAGTTGTTGATGCCAGTTCATTGGATATATTCAAGAGGGAGTTATATATGGCCCTTACTGCTAAAGGAATCAAGGGGTATGGAGAGAAAGTAGGAAAGGAGTACTGAGGTGAATGATCAGCCATGATCTTATTGAATGGTGGTGTAGGCTCGAAGGGTCGAATGCCCTACTCCTGCACCTATTTTCTATGTTCTATGTTTCTATCCCTTTAGCCGTAAGGGCCATATCTAACTCCCTCTTGAATATATCCAACGAACTGGCATCAACAACTCTCTACGGCAGGGAATTCCACAGGTTAACAACTCTCTAAGTGTAGAAGTTTCTCCTCATCTCGGTCCTAAATTGCTTACCCCTTATCCTTAGACTGTGTCCCCTGGTTCTGGACTTCCCCAACATTGGGAATATTCTTCCTGCATCTAACCTGTCCAGTCCCGTCAGAATTTTATATGTTTCTATGAGATCCCCTCTCATTCTTCTAAACTCCCTTGAATACAAGCCCTGTCGATCCAATCTCTCCTCATATATCAGTCCTGCCATCCTGGGAATCAGTCTGGTGAACCTTCTCTGCACTCCCTCAGTAGCAAGAACGTCCTTCCTCAGATTAGGAGACCAAAACTGAACACAATATTTCAGGTGAGGCCTCACCAAGGCCTTGTACAACTGCAGTAAGACCTCCCTGCTCCTATGCTCAAATCCCCTAGCTATGAAGACCAACATGCCATTTGCCTTCTTCACTGCCTGCTGTACCTGCATGCCAACTTTCAATGACTGATGTACCATGACACCCAGGTCTTGTTGCACCTCCCCTTTTCCTAATCTGCTGCCATTCAGATAATATTCTGCCTTTGTGTTTTTGCCACCAAAGTGGATAACCTCACATTTATTCACATTATACTGCATCTGCCATGCATTTGCCCACTCACCTAACCTGTCCAAGTCACCCTACAGCCTCTTAGCTTCCTCCTCACAGCTCACACTGTCACCCAGCTTGGAGTCATCTGCAAACTTGGAGATATTACACTCAATTCCTTCATCTAAATCATTGATGTATATCGTAAATAGCTGGGATCCCTTTATTCCTCACCAACCATAACGTGATTTGTTAAACAATTTTTCATAAAGACAGTGCCCCTTTAAATACAAAATAAAATCAAGTCCAACTCTACAAATAAGATGTATTTATTCCACAAAGTGCAATGAATATGGTCTTGTGGAAAATGGGTCGAGAAATTACTCTGTGCAATATTATTGTACAAATGTTTACTCCGTTTCTCTTACACTATTTTAATGGATGCAATAATGCTTTAATTATAAACGGAATAAATCACCATTAAAATAACAAAAGATGTCATATTAAAGGATATATTTTCTCCTGCCGGATTTTAAATACAGATGGATAATACATTCAAACTACATTCATGCATGTGGTGTTTTTTAAATAAACAAGTTAATGCCTGGCTAAAAATAATGCACAGATTCAAGTAGTACAAGCCAGCACAGTGCATGAACCTTGCTGATTGGAAAGAATACACAGATTACATCATAATAGTGCACAGTGTGATTTCTCAGCTACTGAAATATGAAGCTGTGGCATTTTTGAAGCTTTACAAGACTTGCAAACAAAAATGTTGGACGTCACCTATGTCCTGCTGGTTTTCCTTAGGATTGCCAAACCCCATCAGTGCAGAACAGAGGTCAAGCAAAGCTGCAGAGGTGCAACAAGCAATATATTCTGAAATAGACACCTTTTAATTAGTACAAATCAATTGAAATAGTGATAAATCCTAACATTTACAGCTGCAGATACTTTCAACTAGTTGTTAAATATTTAAATCTCAGCAAGATGAGGATAGGGCATCCGGCAGCATAGGTGTGTACAAAGCCTGGTATTGTTCCCCCTCCCATTCCCAAGGTGCATAAATAGATCAGTTGCTGATCAGTTCCTTGGTCGCTGAGAACAGGATTCCAGTTGCCCTTTATGAAAACTCATCAGGATTACACTGCATGTCCCAGTGTCATCAACAGATCACCAATTTTAAATGTGTCCCTCTTTTTTTTTAATGGGCACAACTAATAGACCTTAACGATTAAATAAATGTTCAACAAAGCAAAAGGAAACTTATAAAACAAAATTATAATATTATTTATATCTTTAAGACACTCCAGTCCTTGCGGTGCCTACCAGTCGCAGAAGGCCTCAAGTGTGCCATTGGAAACTGCACATTCTCTCTTCAGGGCCATCCAGATGCAGACAAGATCACGGAAGACAGGCAGGCAACCAGAGTAGCCCCACTTCCAATCCTTGGGCTGCGTCAATCCTGGACCTGTAGATGGCTACATTGGCCAGGCCTAGAAGCAGATGCAGAAGAAGGTCCTCCAACTTGCCTGTCCTCCTCCACACCAGCTAGCCAGGATTGAGGCCACGATTTCCTTTACCGTGGCGGGCGAAGTCGGTGGTGAGTCCTGACCCCGCTGTTGGCTCCAGCCCGCTGTGTAGAATGATTTCACGTTGATTGGGCTTGGTAAGCCTGCTCAGCGCGTTTGCTGGCAAATTGAAGCAAGCAGGTCTGATGATGTAATTTGATGATGCACCATCAGCCAGTTTCCTTAAAGGGACCATGTGCAAATTGATTTTGACAGTTATGCTGTCAGCGTTCTACAATATTGAGATGCTGCAAACACTGACGAGCAGTGCACAAAGTTTCTAGGACACCACCCAGGCTCTCCCATCACTCTCTCCATATGCTGATGGAGGGAGTCACAGCACGCAGGGAGGTTTTCTTCCCTTCCAATGGGTGGAGGAGACCTACCCAGGAGACCAATGCAGCTTGATTGGACATTGCACAGAAGGACACAAGTAGGGATGTCGACAGGAGGACCAGGCTGCAGTGGCACAAACCTTTGATCTCAGTACATCACAAAATATTACTGCAAAGCCATACTCAACCTCATCCAGCTGTGCCATTCATTACATCCCTGTCACTCTGCTTACATCAACTTACCTTGCACCTCCACCCATCCCTATATCTACATTATCACTTCCCCATCTCACTGGACACCTCTCACACTCACCCTCATCTTAGTCCAAACATACCAACTAACAACACACAAGGATAGGCACTTGTGTGTTTTATGCAATGTACATGTAAAGTTTCTGATAAGGTGGTGGCAAACATTGAAACCTTTATTTCTAAAACTTTGGCCTCTTGGACAGATCTGTGTGCCCCTTTGCAAGCGACTAATGGCTAGAACCTCCACTTTTGAGCTTATCGCCCAAAATGGGTGCTTTTTCCAACGTGGGCGGTAAAAAAGGGTTTTCAGATCACCGGCTTCTCGCCCATCCTCAAAACACCTTGTTTACATTTTTGAAAATGGGCGATACCATGAGCGATATCAAATGGGTAGAAGTGTTAAATTTTTTTGACTTTCTGCCCCAAAGTGTGGCCATCCTTAGCAACGGCATGGCAATGCTTGATTCCCGCGATTCAGGAAGTCAAGGGTCACCATGACATGCGCAGAAGAGGAGACAGAAAGAGAAGCAGCTCAGAGGGACTGAAGGCATGGCTGGGTGTGGTGTGGCTGCTTTGCGAGGAAGGAGGGAGACTTTAGAGCTTCACAGCAAGTAGGCAAACAAAAAGTAGCTGTTACCAGCCACATATTTGACCGAATTTGCTCTATAATGGAGGGAGAGGAGGAGGCATCACAACACGCTGTGGAGACTGACGCTGGAGAGAGCAGTGAGGTGGGAGAGGAGCACATTGGAGGGCGCAAGAGAGCCAGGAGGTTTTTAGACGAGGCAAATGCCTCCCTTCTGCAGGAGGTCGAGTCACTTTGGGATGATTTGACACAGGGAGGACATAGGAAGCCCACCCCAAAGGCCTACCAGAGGATATGGACCGAAATAGCAGAGGTGGTCTTGTCGGCGACCAATGAGGTGCGTGAGGGCAACCAATGCCGCAAACGATGGAATGACCTTGTGGGATCCGCAAGAATAAGTGTTACATTGATTTACATGTACTTATGTATTTATATAATTTGATTTCTAACAGTCATGAGTGACTATCAGCAGATGTGAGGTCTTCCACTTTTACTGGGAATATTTTACTCAAAGCCTGCAGTCACGGTGAATATCTTCAGGTAAAAAATGATAATAATCATAATAATCATGATTACATCTATCAGTGTCTGTGACAGTACCTAGCAATGATATCACGCAATGATCTCATGCCATATTATCCTGTCACCTTTTACAGAAGAAGCTATTGACGATGAGGTCCATGCACAAGCGAACGGGTGGGGGGCCACCAGTCTCCAGAGACATCACTGACATGGAGGAGCGAGTGCTAGCACAGCCACGGACGCATCTGCAGACCCTGAAGTGATGCCACGTGAGTAAAGCTTACACCATTGCGTGATGTAAAGTCAATAGATGCCACACCAACTCATATCCGACCAATCATATATGATAGATGATTTCTAAAAGTGTCATAGAAATAATGCTGGCCTAATGAAAATCATTGCACTCCACAGTGTGTTGATGGTCATGAAATGTGATGTCTGCAATGATTTTGAGAACGGTGGTGCTTTTGTTGTGCATATGCTGTGGGTAGCGCTGGAATCACCTTGTCACCCTAGCACCCCTTCTCCTCTAACAACCTCATTTGTGTCTTGCAGCTCAGCCAGCAGCTCAGCCCCAGGCAAGGCCACAGAGGCCAGAAAGTGGGGGGGCGGGGCAGGAGTCGGCGGATGATCCTACTACATCTGGTGCTGAGGAACTCCGATTGTCGCCCGTCAATCCGCTGGGTTTGTTCTTGACGGATGAGAGCGTGGACTTCGAAGAACCAGCTATGCCATGATCCAGAACCCATTCCACCCCAAGGCCATCTATTGGTCCTCCGGTCATTCCCGCCTCTATTCTGGAGGTGCCGGCCCCAAGCACCTCTCCACAGGCCACCCCATTTGTCCCCAGGACAGCGCCGACCCGCGGAGGCCTCGTGGATGCGGCAGGTCTGTTCCACGAGCGCGACATAACAGCGGCGAGATGGTTCAGTTGTCCAGGAGGACTGTAGACATTGGTGACCAGCTCATCGAAACTTTGGGGGGCATATCCCGACACCTGGTCACCATGACTGAGTACATTCCGCGCATGGTGGAGTCCCTGGATGCGACAGCCAGGAACACTGCTGCCACAGCCTTCCCAGTGGTCCCAGAGCGCGGCACTCCACCCCTCGGTTCCGCACCACCACTGCAAACGACAGATGTGAGCAAGGACCAAGATCCTGCTTCTGCATCAGAGAATGTTACCTCCTCGGCACCCCCCACTCCCGTACCCATCCAACCAACGCATCTGCCTTCATCCCCCCGCCAAGGAGGCACCGCCTGAGGAGCTCCTCAGCCAAGCGCCGTGGAGTGAGGAGGGAAAGGGAAAGAGGTGGGAAGAAGAAAGAGAGGGGGGAAGGAAAGTGAGGTGCATGTGCACAGGTGATGGCTGTGTTATATCTCCATCTGGGCGTGTGCAATTTGTTGCAATGTATGGCGGCTAGGGGCTGCCTTTGTATTCTGTGTTGCTGGACGTGTTGAACATGTAATTTATGTCAATGGTGAAAAAAGTGGGATGTGGGCGGGGATTGGGTGTTATTGGCTGTGAAACTTATGATTTCAGACCAATGTTGCTATTAAACTTTTGTTATTGAACATAACCTTGTTGCGCATTGTCTCAGATAGCTGGACCATTACACACTGGTGATTCTTTACCGTGAAAGGGTTAAATACAACTTTACATCAATCAACGTAAACTTTAACTGGCACCAAGGTGATGGGCACCATTGATGTCTAGCTGCACACACATAGCAGTCTGTCAGCGTTGTCACTCAATCAGCATTCTTTCAGGCAAATCTTTCCGATATCAGCTCCTCACATAAGAGTGGGATTTAAGAAATGCCAGCCACACCACTGGCATCTGTCCCGGTTTGTTTAACTTTTTGTGGCCGTTTTCTTGAGCGGGCGATATTCTGGGCGATATGTGTGTGAGGTGGTGAAATTGACTGTGGGCGATCACCATGGCCGCCAGTTTGGGTAAATATGCTCTTTACGACAAAAAACAGTGGCCGAACATTAATATTGAATCTCGGCGTTAATTCCATGCGGAAAGTAACGCTGGGTGATATTATGGCCGTTGAATTCGCCCATTCTGCTGATTCCGCCCCAAAAAAGTGGGCGGGCGGTTATATTTTTTCTCAGCGTTAAGCACATGGGGAAAATAACACTCGGCGATAAGTCTCCTAAAAAAGCCTGTCAGTTTCCATTTTGTGCCAAAATGGGCGATACCTGGGCTTTATATGTCATTTGACCGGTTAAATGGGCATTAAGCAGGCAAAAAAAGTGGAGGTTCTAGCCCTATGTGTATTGCAGTGAATGGTGAGACATAACGCCCCCCACCCCCCCACCCCGCAACAGGGATGAATGGGAAAGGAATGACTTGGACATTATCGGGATGCTTTATGGCGTTGGTGTATGGTGGTGACAACCTGGTATCATGTGGCAGCCAGGGTGTACAGCATCAAGTGAAGTAAATCTGGCCATGGTGAGGCCATCCCTGGTGTCCCGGGCAGCATTGTGGTCGGGTGCTGATGCCCACTGTCCTGTGCAGCATCAGTTGATTGCAGAGAAAGTTGGTGTCGTTCTTGGTGCTGCTGGTGTTGGGGATGATCATGGTGGGATTCTGAGGACCAAAGTGAGATAGTTTCAAGGGCACCGATGCTGATGTAATAGATGGCAGATGAATTTGAGATGACAGAAGCGATCTGTCAATGGTGAGAGAGGTTGTTCCAATGAGGTGAAACTGGATAGAGCGTTTAGAAACATAGAAACATAGAAAATAGGTGCAGGAGCATGCCATTCGGCCCTTCGAGCCTGCACCATCATTCAGTATGATCATGGCTGATCTTGCAACTTCAGTACCCCACTCCTGCCTTCTCTCCATATCCCCTGATCCCTTTAGCCGTAAGGGCCACATCTGACTCCCTTTTGAATATATCCAACGAACTGGACTTTCTGTGGTAGAGAATTCCATAGGTTCACAATTCTCTGGGTGAAAAAGTTTCTCCTCATCTTGGTCCTAGATGCCTTACCCCTTATCCTTAGACTGTGACCCCTGGTTCTGGACTTCCCCAACTTCGGGAACATTCTTCCTGCATCTAACCTGTCCAATGCTGTCAGAATTTTATATGCTTCTATGAGATCCCCTCTCATTCTTCTAAACTCCAGTGAATATAAGCCTAGTCAATCCAGTCTTTCTTCACATGTCAGTCCTGCCATCCCGGGAATCAGTCTGGTGAACCTTCGCTGCACTCCATCTATAGCAAAAATGTCCTTCCTCAGATTAGGAGATCAAAACTGTACACAATATTCCAGGTGAGGCCTCACCAAGGCCCTGTACAACTGCAGTAAGACCTCTCTGCTCCTATACTCAAATCCGCTCGCTATGAAGGCCAACATGCCATTTGCCTTCTTCACCGCCTGCTGTACCTGCATGCCTAATTTCAGTGACTGATGTACCATGACACCCAGGTTTCGCATTTTACTAATCTGTCACCATTCAGATAATAATGTGCCTTCCTGTTTTTGCCACCAAAGTGGACAACCTCACATTTATCCACATTATACTGCATCTGCCATGCATTTGCCCACTCACCTAACCTGTCCAATTCACCCTGCAGCCTCTTAGCATCCTCCTCACAGCTCACACTGCCACCCAGCTTAGTGTCATCTGCAAACTTGGAGATATTACATTCAATTCCTTCGTCTAAATCATTTATATTGTAAATAGCTGGGGTCCCAGCACTGAACCTTGCGGTACCCCACTAGTCACTGCCTGCCATTCTGAAAAGGACCCATTTATTCCCACTCTTTGCTTCCTGTCTGCCAACCAGTTCTCTATCCATGTCAATACATTACCCCCAATCCCATGTGCCTTAATTTTGCACACTAATCTCTTGTGTGGGACCTTGTCAAAAGCCTTTTGAAAGTCCAAATACACCACATCCACTGGTTCGCCCTTATCCACTCTACTAGTTACATCCTCAAAAAATTCCAGAAGATTTGTCAAGCATGATTTCCCTTTTATAAATCCATGCTGACTTGGACCAATCCTGTCACTGCTTTCCAAATGCGCTGCTATTACATATTTAATAATTGATTCCAGCATTTTCCCCACTACCGATGTCAGGCTAACCGGTCTATAATTCCCTGTTTTCTCTCTCCCTCCTTTTTTAAAAAAGTGGGGTTACATTAGCTCCAATCCATAGGAACTGATGCAGTGTCCATGGAATGTTGGAAAATGACCACCGCTTGCAATCTGCATAAAGCTCAATCTCTCTTCAAAATGCAGTAAGCAATAGCATCTGAGCTTGGAAAGTGAACAGTTGTGAGATGGGAACTTTTATAGCACATTTGTAGCTGTCAAGTAATGAGTTGATTCCATGATCACACAACTCCCAGTCCGCTTACCTGACGTGATCCCAGAGCAGAGTGTTGTCGTGGGTGACCTCGTAAAATGTAAAGGTGAGCTCAAAGATACTTTCAGTAGGCTGTTAATAAAGTCATAATGATCTGAGTTGCCTCCCCCGCCATTGTCTGTTCAGCGATGACAGACCCGACATCTGGGAAAGATGTGTGGCATCAGGTTCCCGAGTCGCTGTCAAAAAAAACATTTCACAGCTGACCCACCACCGATCGAGCCTGCTGACCCCCTGAAAAATTCCCTCCTTGGAGATGGGCCTTGTAAACAAATGTTTGTTGATGTAATTTTAAAGTCAGGAATGCCACTTAAGACCATGGATTCTTGAAAAATGGAGTCGGCGAGAGGCCTATAAAGGCCAGCGGGAGTCGAGCAGTTCGAGCAGTCAGTCGAGGAGGCGGGAGCTCGGAGCAGCGCGAGTCCGGGGTCGGCGAGAGGCCTATAAAGGCCAGCGGGAGTCGAGCAGTTCGAGCAGTCAGTCGAGGAGGCGGGAGCTCGGAGCAGCGCGAGTCCGGGGTCGGCGAGAGGCCTATAAAGGCCAGCGGGAGTCGAGCAGTTCGAGCAGTCAGTCGAGGAGGCGGGAGCTCGGAGCAGCGCGAGTCCGGGGTCGGCGAGAGGCGTGCCGGTGCAGCTACAGGGAGAAGGCAAAGATACAAAGGTGACGTCACAGCCTAGGGGGTAAGTGATTGGCTGGTGATTGGTGAGTAGTTTTTCTTTTTCTTCTTATATTGGTCAGTAACTTTTAACATTGTTATTACCAGTTTAAGTGTATCTAAGGGTTAAGACATGGCAGGAGAGCTCGGTCGGGTGTTATGCTCCTCCTGTACCATGTGGGAACTCAGGGACACTTCCGGTGTCCCTGACGACTACGTGTGCGGGAAGTGTGTCCACCTCCGGCTCCTGACGGTCCGCGTTACGGAATTGGAGCTGAGGGTGGATTTACTCTGGAGCATCCACGATGCTGAGAATGACGTGAGTATCACGTGTAGTGAGTTGGTCTTACCGCAGGGAAAGGGTCCACAGCCAGCTAGGGAATGGAAGACCAGCAGGAAGAGCAGTGCAAGGAAGGTAGTGCAGGGGTCCCCTGTGGTCATCCCCCTGCAAAACAGATACACCGCTTTGGGTACTGTTGAGGGGAATGACTCATCAGGGGAGGGCAGCAGCAGCCAAGTTCATGGCACCGTGGCTGGCTCTGCTGCACAGGAGGGCAAGAAAAAGAGTGGGAGAGCGATAGTGATAGGGGATTCAATTGTGAGGGGAATAGATAGGCGTTTCTGCGGCCGCAACCGAGACTCCAGGATGGTATGTTGCCTCCCTGGTGCAAGGGTCAAGGATGTCTCGGAGCGGGTGCAGGACATTCTGAAATGGGAGGGAGAACAGCCAGTTGTCGTGGTGCACATTGGTACCAACGACATAGGTAAAAAAAGGGATGAGGTCCTACGAAACGAATTTAAGGAGCTAGGAGCTAAATTAAAAAGTAGGACCTCAAAAGTAGTAATCTCGGGATTGCTACCAGTGCCACGTGATAGTCAGAGTAGGAATCGCAGGATAGCACAGATGAATACGTGGCTTGAGCAGTGGTGCAGCAGGGAGGGATTCAAATTCCTGGGGCATTGGGACCGGTTCTGGGGCAGGTGGGACCAGTACAAACCGGACGGTCTGCACCTCGGCAGGACCGGAACCAATGTCCTAGGGGGAGTGTTTGCTAGTGCTGTTGGGGAGGATTTAAACTAATATGGCAGGGGGATGGGAACCAATGCAGGGAGACAGAGGGAAACAAAAAGGAGGCAAAAGCAAAAGACAGAAAGGAGATGAGTAAAAGTGGAGGGCAGAGAAACCCAAGGCAAAGAACAAAAAGGGCCACTGTACAGCAAAATTCTAAAAGGACAAAGGGTGTTAATAAAACAAGCCTGAAGGCTTTGTGTCTTAATGCAAGGAGTATCCGCAATAAGGTGGATGAATTAATTGTGCAAATAGATGTTAACAAATATGATGTGATTGGGATTACGGAGACGTGGCTCCAGGATGATCAGGGCTGGGAACTCAACATTCAGGGGTATTCAACATTCAGGAAGGATAGAATAAAAGGAAAAGGAGGTGGGGTAGCATTGCTGGTTAAAGAGGAGATTAATGCAATAGTTAGGAAAGACAGTAGCTTGGATGATGTGGAATCTATATGGGTAGAGCTGCAGAACACCAAAGGGCAAAAAACGTTAGTAGGAGTTGTGTACAGACCTCCAAACAGTAATAGGGATGTTGGGGAGGGCATCAAACAGGAAATTAGGGGTGCATGCAATAAAGGTGTAGCAGTTATAATGGGTGACTTTAATATGCACATAGATTGGGCTAGCCAAACTGGAAGCAATACGGTGGAGGAGGATTTCCTGGAGTGCATAAGGGATGGTTTTCTAGACCAATATGTTGAGGAACCAACTAGGGGGGAGGCCATCTTAGACTGGGTGTTGTGTAATGAGAGAGGATTAATTAGCAATCTCATTGTGCGAGGCCCCTTGGGGAAGAGTGACCATAATATGGTGGAATTCTGCATTAGGATGGAGAATGAAACAGTAATTTCAGAGACCATGGTCCAGAACTTAAAGAAGGGTAACTTTGAAGGTATGAGGCGTGAATTGGCTAGGATAGATTGGCGAATGATACTTAAGGGGATGACTGTGGATGGGCAATGGCAGACATTTAGAGACCGCATGGATGAATTACAACAATTGTACATTCCTGTCTGGCGTAAAAATAAAAAAGGGAAGGTGGCTCAACCGTGGCTATCTAGGGAAATCAGGGATAGTATTAAAGCCAAGGAAGTGGCATACAAATTGGCCAGAAATAGCAGCGAACCTGGGGACTGGGAGAAATTTAGAACTCAGCAGAGGAGGACAAAGGGTTTGATTAGGGCAGGGAAAATGGAGTACGAGAAGAAGCTTGCAGGGAACATTAAGGCGGATTGCAAAAGTTTCTATAGGTATGTAAAGAGAAAAAGGTTGGTGAAGACAAACGTAGGTCCCCTGCAGTCAGAATCAGGGGAAGTCATAACGGGGAACAAAGAAATGGCAGACCAATTGAACAAGTACTTTGGTTCGGTATTCACTAAGGAGGATACAAACAACCTTCCGGATATAAAAGGGGTCAGAGGGTCTAGTAAGGAGGGGGAACTGAGGGAAATCTTTATTAATCGGGAAATTGTGTTGGGGAAATTGATGGGATTGAAGGCCGATAAATCCCCAGGGCCTGATGGACTGCATCCTAGAGTACTTAAGGAGGTGGCCTTGGAAATAGCGGATGCATTGACAGTCATTTTCCAACATTCCATTGACTCTGGATCAGTTCCTATGGAGTGGAGGGTAGCCAATGTAACCCCACTTTTTAAAAAAGGAGGGAGAGAGAAAACAGGGAATTATAGACCGGTCAGCCTGACCTCAGTAGTGGGTAAAATGATGGAATCAATTATTAAGGATGTCATAGCAGTGCATCTGGAAAATGGTGACATGATAGGTCCAAGTCAGCATGGATTTGTGAAAGGGAAATCATGCTTGACAAATCTTCTGGAATTTTTTGAGGATGTTTCCAGTAAAGTGGACAAAGGAGAACCAGTTGATGTGGTATATTTGGACTTTCAGAAGGCTTTCGACAAGGTCCCACACAAGAGATTAATGTGCAAAGTTAAAGCACATGGGATTGGGGGTAGTGTGCTGACGTGGATTGAGAACTGGTTGTCAGACAGGAAGCAAAGAGTAGGAGTAAATGGGTACTTTTCAGAATGGCAGGCAGTGACTAGTGGGGTACCGCAAGGTTCTGTGCTGGGGCCCCAGCTGTTTACATTGTACATTAATGATTTAGACGAGGGGATTAAATGCAGTATCTCCAAATTTGCGGATGATACTAAGTTGGGTGGCAGTGTGAGCTGCGAGGAGGATGCTATTAGGCTGCAGAGTGACTTGGATAGGTTAGGTGAGTGGGCAAATGCATGGCAGATGAAGTATAATGTGGATAAATGTGAGGTTATCCACTTTGGTGGTAAAAACAGAGAGACAGACTATTATCTGAATGGTGACAGATTAGGAAAAGGGAAGGTGCAACGAGACCTGGGTGTCATGGTACATCAGTCATTGAAGGTTGGCATGCAGGTACAGCAGGCGGTTAAGAAAGCAAATGGCATGTTGGCCTTCATAGCGAGGGGATTTGAGTACAGGGGCAGGGAGGTGTTGCTACAGTTGTACAGGGCCTTGGTGAGGCCACACCTGGAGTATTGTGTACAGTTTTGGTCTCCTAACTTGAGGAAGGACATTCTTGCTATTGAGGGAGTGCAGCGAAGGTTCACCAGACTGATTCCCGGGATGGCGGGACTGACCTATCAAGAAAGATTGGATCAACTGGGCTTGTATTCACTGGAGTTCAGAAGAATGAGAGGGGACCTCATAGAAACGTTTAAAATTCTGACGGGTTTAGACAGGTTAGATGCAGAAAGAATGTTCCCAATGTTGGGGAAGTCCAGAACCAGGGGTCACAGTCTGAGGATAAGGGGTAAGCTATTTAGGACCGAGATGAGGAGAAACTTCTTCACCCAGAGAGTGGTGAACCTGTGGAATTCTCTGCCACAGAAAGTAGTTGAGGCCAATTCACTAAATATATTCAAAAGGGAGTTAGATGAAGTCCTTACTACTCGGGGGATCAAGGGTTATGGCGAGAAAGCAGGAAGGGGGTACTGAAGTTTCATGTTCAGCCATGAACTCATTGAATGGCGGTGCAGGCTAGAAGGGCTGAATGGCCTGCTCCTGCACCTATTTTCTATGTTTCCATGTTTCTATGAAAATCATTCTGGGTTATACCAGAGGCGAAATAAAACAAAATCAGTGCAAATACTTAGTAACAGATTGAAGAATCTGCACCAATTTTGTGAGTGACATTAATTTAATTGGTTACCAGTCAAAATCTCTCCATGCTGCTGTACAGAAGCAACAAATCTCAATCCAGACAGCATGTCAGAAAAATGAGACTAGCTTTGGTCACTTAAAGCTAAAAAATCCAACATTTCCTTTGTCTCTCCAATTCCACTCCCCCTCTCACTGCCCCGCCCCTTGCCCTCCCTCATCTCTCCCGAAGATGACAGTTAATTTTCCGAAACAGATCCATGAGTGGTAGCTAGACCCCAGCACCTCATTCAAGTGGTAATTATTCATGTTCAAAATCTAAACAGCTCTGGCAAGCTATTTGACTGAATACTCCAGCTAAATCTGCGTGACACTTTCTAGCAGGACTTACTCGATAGTAATCAGGACTGGGAAATATGGCCGATTTTGCCCTCCCTACGATTGGCTCGGCTGAGATCAACTACCTCAGCACAGACCAGAGATCAAATTTGGATCTTATTTAATAACCCCAAAATTTGTCTTATTTATACAGGCTCTAAGTACTGAATTCTTCAAATTTTGATTTAAAAAAAGAGATTTCATATTTACTTTGTGCATTTGTTGCAATAAGCAGTCATATCCTTGATTTATGTTAATAATTGTTCATGTAATATTCATACTTTAAAAAATAAAGCCCAGAGTTTATCTCTGAGTGGGAATCGGTTGTGCGGAGGCCAAAGCGGGCTGCAATCTCTCCGGCCCCATGAACATGAGGCCTGGCCGATTTTCTTGCTTCTCCTAGCGCACAAGGACTCTACACAGCAATTCAAAAAAACACTTAACCTTGGTCTCTACTGACTACTCTGCTGCCTCACAACAGGTTCCGCTGGTGGCTTTGGCACTATGTGTGCCTCCCAATTTCTGGAGTTAAAATTGCAGTGTGGTGCCATTGACAACATCAACTCTATCATGTCTCCACCAGCCCGGGGTGGGCAGCTGGCTCTCTGCGCCTGATTTCTGTCTGGTTAAAATTGCAGGAGGGTTGGAAATGCATCAATGGGGTACAGCAGCATAGTGGTTATGTTACTGGACTAGTAATCCAGAGATCTGGACTAATTATCCAGCTACAATGAGTTCAAGACCCACCATGGCAGCTGGGGAATTTAAATTCAGTTAATTAAATAAATCCAGAATAAAAAGCTAGTATCTGTAATGGTGACCATGAAACTACTGGATTGTTGTAAAAACCCATCTGTTGGGAAGGAAATCTTCCGTCCTTACCCAGTCTGGCCTATATGTGTCTCCAGACCCACAGCAATGTGGTTGACTCTGAAATGGCAGCTCACCACCAATTTCTCAAGGGGCAATTAGGGATGGGCAATAAATGTTGGCCTTGCCAGTGATGCCCACATCCCATGAACGAATAAAAGAAAACCTCCACCACCATTTCAACAACCGGTCTTGTTAGTGCCGACGGGGACTTAAATCTTTACATTGCAAGTCGCCAGTACTGCAAACAAATACTGAGGTAACACAGTGTATTACTGACTGTCTTCCAGTGCATAGTTGTTTTAATGTTCCATTTCGAGCCATGAAAGATTGACCGGGTAGCTAGTTTTTAGAGGTAGTTTAGAGATATAGATCTGCAAAATCTTTCAATTACACTGAACTTTGGACTGGAATGGTTCAATGAATATTATTTGTTTAAATCTCTGGTATTTCATGACTGTTTCACCCAAAGGACAGTGGAAGCAGTTACTACAGGCTCCACTTAGTGGTGAAATACATTCGGGTTCATGTAACAAAAATAATTTTGCATATTTCTTCCTATGCGCTGTATTAGTAGGATATCGACGAATTGTTGTGCTCTAGATAAGATACATTTCTGAGATCAGCATGATTGACTGGTTCTTTGCTAAGTTTGGAAAATTTGGCACAAAACATATCTACATACCTTATGGCAGTTTAAAAAGTGCCTTAAAATCTGTAAAAGAGTAATTTAAATAACGTCTAGTTCAATACTTTCAACATGATTAAAATATCTGTACCTTTGACAGAGTCATTTGATGCTATTGATTGACCAGGCTCCAATTTAACAAAACATTCTCCTTGTCATTTATCTGTGTCCATATTCTTCATTTTCATGAAATCAATGATCATGTAAATCTCAGAGAGTGGTAGAACTTACAGCTTGCCTGTCCACCTTCCTTGCTCAGAGATACTTAGGTCTTCATATACTCACAAGATTTTACCTGTGAGTAGTGAGGGCACTAACATATTCAAGTAATTTAGGGGCTGAAATTCTGCTGTTTTGCGCCAGCCGTTAGTGCTTCCGGGTGGTGTTAATGGGGCGTGAAAGTGTTTTCGCCCGGGGAGAGGGGCACGACCGGCTCCTGCGAAATTGCATGGGAGTTGGGGGAGGCGCGAACATGGTAGTGCCACACCTCCGTCCGTAGCGCCACGGTCATCACTGTGCGCGGCGACCCCTTTTAGCCTCGCGGTGGTCGCGAACTGGGCTGGTGGCCCATTGTGGGGCGAACCTTAAAGGGGAGGTGCGCCGCTCCTTTCCCAGGTTCCGGGCCGCCATTGTGCAGCCCGCCACTCTATGTTGGTGCCGGGCTGTGGCCACGGCACCACTTAGCCCTGGTGGCCCAGTGGAGGCCTTCAAATGGTCTGCAGAGTTCACAGTGTCCCTTCCCTTTAATGGAAGGGGAGGAGCATTGAAACACATCAGCACTATGCGGAGAAGTCCCGTAGCACTGCCGAACCCGCCCGAATAGCGCCCCCGAACCAGCCCCAAAAGGAAGTGGGGCGCGCGACATTGCACTCCGTTCCTGTGAAGGGCGGTAACCGCAATTTCGTGGCCAGAGCGGAACTTCACTCCCTTAGTCCAAATTATAATTAATAATGTGAATAATAATTAAAGAAACTGGTAATGGTTACAACAAATGTAAAATAGTAATGATTATCCTAATACACAATAATAGTATACCATATCTGTAGTCATTTAGTTGAATATTTAGGTAATATTCTTCTATTTGATGGAAAAATTTAATTCAGCAAATACAGGATCATTTTTATCACCTGCATTTTGCAGGTAATATACTTAAATACATTCAACATAAAAAGCTGACATTTATTATTACAAAAAGAAAATATCAATGTTTATATCAAAGAATAAAAAATACTTTATGAATCAGGCTTTTAGAGATGCTACTATTCTAAGAAAGTGGCCCCGACGTTCGTCCATGTTTCTGGACAGGAACGGTGCGGTAGTGCGCTCAATGTTGGTGGGTAGAACTTACCGCCCGGTCTCACTGTCGTTCCGCTCACTGCCATTTTGATTGGGACCTTCAAATAGGCAGCCACAGCTCGCACTGGAAACAGTAAGAAGCTCATTATAAAATGCAAATCAGGGTTCTTTGATGTCAATAGGACCCCGATGCAATTTTCAAGTACCAATGAGTGGAGGCCGGGCTTCATGCGCTCTGTTTAGGGGTACAGGACGTAGAGCAGCCTAACCAGTGGACTTTAAAGGCCGCTCCAAATATGGAGCAAGTAGGTTTTAATGGCATTAATCCTCCATAAAAATCGACCCACCTGATGCCCGACACTCTGCAGCCGTCCCTCTACATTAAATTAACAGCTCTGTAGAGGAGCAGCCAGATTTTCCATCTATCAAATGGTCGGGCAGCTCACTGCAAATCTGGAAATTAGGCCCGACTGTCAGAATGGTTCAGGCCTCCCTCTGCTTTCATCGACAGGGAAACTGGCTCACTCCACCTGCCTCCCGCTGGATAAAAAGATGCATCAAAATCGGCCCCAATAATCCTTACAGGTCAGTAAAGAACAAAAAGTTTTACATTTTACATCTCATGGCATAAATATGTACATCAATTTTTAAGACGACACTGATTAAACAGAGATGCTAAAATACTGACAACTCTATTTATTTTGATATAAAAATTGTTCAATTGAGAATTATAGCTGCAGCCTTATGGCTATGTATATGAATTATTTGAACATTATTTAGACTATTTTAAATGGTCAACCAACCAATGAAAATCTAGAAGATTCAATAATTTCTTTGCATGAAGAACAGTTTAATTAGCTGGAAGAACCTTCAATGACAACCCATTGATTACTACGGCTCAATGTGGTGCTGGTACCATAGGTTAAACTCCCGGATTTCCTTCTCACGTAAACGACGTGACTTGCTGGAACGGCTCGATTTGGTAGACTGTGCTGACTTAGAGCTTTGACAGCGGGAAGATGTTCTCCTCATCAAGTTCTGAGAGATTGACCGGTGCAGGTTTTTCATAGAGGACGATGCTGCCATTGTCACAACCCATGGATGCTTCAAAGCTTGTGCAGCTGCCATTCTCTCATTAGGGTCTATTGTGATTAGCCTGTCAATGAAGTCCTTGGCAAGGTTAGAAACATTCGGCCATGGCTGTAAGGAAAGGACAATGTAAACAAAAATCAATATTAATGCAGAATGTGGTGCAAGATGCCAATTAATTCATTAAGATAAAAAATATTCTGAACACCTACAGCAATGGCATCTCTTCCTACACTTGCACATCACCCTGGGAGTCTGCCAAGGATTCAATCCTTGGTTTCCTCTTCTTCCTACCTACATGCTGCCCTTATGCAACATCATTGCAGACATGGGTCAGTTGTACATGTACGCTGGCGCCACCCAGATCTAACTTTCTACCATGTAAAAGCAAGTCTTTCTTTCTTTTCATACATAGAAACATAGAAAATAGGTGCAGGAGTAGGCCATTCGGCCCTTCGAGCCTGCACCGCCATTCAATAAGATCATGGCTGATCATTCCCTCAGTACCCCTTTCCTGCTTTCTCCGCATACCCCTTGGTCCCCTTAAACGTAAGGGCCACATCTAACTCCCTCTTGAATATATCCAGTGAACTGCCATCAACAACTCTCTGCGGCAGGGAATTCCACAGGTTAACAACTCTTTGAGTGAAGAAGTTTCTCCTCATCTCAGTCCTAAATGGCCTACCTCTTATCCTAAAACTGTGTCCCCTGGTTCTGGACTTCCCCAACATCGGGAAGATTCTTCCCGCATCTATCCTGTCAAGTCCCGTCAGAATCTTATATGTTTCGATGAGATCCCCTCTCATCCTTCTCAAATCCAGTGAATAAAGGCCCAGTTGATCCAGTCTTTCCTCATATGACAGCCCAGCCATCCCTGGAATCAGTCTGGTGAACCTTCGCTGCACTCCCTCAATAACAAGAACGTCCTTCCTCAGACTAGGAGACCAAAACTAAACACAATATTCCAGGTGAGGTCTTATTAAAGCCCTGTACAGCTGCATTAAGACCTCTCTGCTTCTATATTCAAATCCCCTAGCTATGAAGGCCAACATACCATTTGCCTTCTTTACCGCCTGCTGTACCTGCGTGCCCACTTTCAGTGACTGATGAACCATGACACCCAGGTCTTGTTGCACCTCCCATTTTCCTAGTCTGCCGCCATTCAGATAATATTCTACCTTTGTGTTTTTGACCCCAAAATGAATAACCTCACATTTATCCACATTATACTGCATCTGCCATGTATTTGCCCACTCACCTAACCTGTCCAAGTCACCCTGCAGCCTCTTAGCATCCTCCTCGCAGCTCACACTGCCACCCAGCTTAGTGTCATCCGCAAACTTGGAGATATTACACTCTATTCCTTCCTCTAAATCATTAATGTACATTGTAAAGAGCTGGGGTCCCAGCACTGAGCCCTACGGCACTCCACTAGTCACTGCCTGCCATTCTGAAAAGGACCCGTTTATCCTGGCTCTCTGCTTCCTGTCTGCCAACCAGTTCCCTATCCACGTCAGTATATTACCCCCAATACCATGTGCTTTGATTTTGCACACCAATCTCTTGTGCGGGAACTTGTCAAAAGCCTTTTGAAAGTCCAAATACACCACATCCACTGGTTCTCCCTTGCCCACTCTGCTAGTTACATCCTCAAAAAATTCCAGAAGATTTGTCAAGCATGATTTCCCTTTCATAAATCCATGCTAACTTGGTCCAATCCTGTCACTGCTTTCCAAATGCACTGCTATTTCATCCTTAATGATTGATTCCAACATTTTCCCCACTACTGATGTCAGGCTAACCGGTCTACAATTACCCGTTTTCTCTCTCCCTTCTTTTTTAAAAAGTGGTGTTACATTAGCTACCCTCCAGTCCTTAGGAACTGATCCAGAGTCGATACACAGTTGGAAAATGATCACCAATGCATCCACTATTTCTAGGGCCACTTCCTTGAGTACTCTGGGATGCAGACTATCAGGCCCCGGGGATTTATCGGCCTTGAATCCCATCAATTTCCCTAACACAATTTCCCGCCTAATAAGGATATCCTTCAGTTCCTCCTTCTCACTAGACCCACTGTCCCCTAGTACGTTCGGAAGGTTATTTGTATCTTCCTTCGTGAAGACGGAACCGAAGTATTGGTCCAATTGGTCTGCCATTTCTTTGTTCCCCATTATAAATTCAACTGAATCTGACTGCAAGGGACCTAGGTTTGTCTTTACTAATCTTTTACTCTTCACATATTTATAGAAGCTTTTGCAGTCACTTTTTATATTCCCTGCAAGCTTCCTCTCATACTCTATTTTCCCCCTCCTAATTAAACCCTTTGTCCTTCTCTGATGAATTCTAAATTTCTCCCAGTCCTGTTGCTTTTTCTAGCAAATGTATATGCCTCTTCCTTGGCTTTAACACTATCCTTAATTTCCTTTGTTAGCCATGGTTGAGCCACCTTCCCAGTTTTATTTTTACTCCAGACAGGGATGAATAATTGCTGAAGTTCATCCATGTGATCTTTAAATGTTTGCCATTGCTTATCCACCGTCAACCCTTTGAGTATCCTTTGCCAGTCTATTCTAGCCAATTCACACCTCATACCGTCGAAGTTACCTTTCCTTAAGTTCAGGACCCTAGTTTCCGAATTAACTGTCACTCTCCATCTTAATAAAGAATTCTACCATATTATGGTCACTTTTCCTCAAGGGGCCTCACACAACAAGATTGCTAATTAATCCCTTCTCATTACACATCACCCAGTCTAGGATGGCCAGCTCCCTGGTTGGTTCCTTGACATATTGGTCTAGAAAACCATCCCTAATACACTCCAGGAAATCCTGCCCACTGCATTGCTACCTCTTCACTCCTTCACTGCCTCTGTGCTGTCAGACTTCTTGCCCAACATCCAGTCTTGGATGAGCTGCAATTTCTTCCAGTTAAACACTGAGGAAACTGAGCCATCATCCCCACCATAAACTCTGTACCCTCACCACTGACTCTATCCCCCTCCCCTGCTATTGAGCTCAGCTTCTGACTCCATATTTTCTTCATCACAAAGACCACAGACTTCCACCTCTGTAACATTGCTCCCCTCTGCCCTTATGTTAATTCATCTGCTGCTGAAACCCTCATCAATTACTTCCAGAATCGACTATACCAATGCTCTCCTGCATTGACTCCCATCCTCCACGCTCCATAGATTACAGCTCATCCAAAATTCTGCTGTCCATGTCTTATTCCGCACCAGGTCCATCCCCCGCCTTCACTCCCGCCTTCCTCCCACCTGCCCCCTCCCATTGGTAACCATGCCTACAGCCGCTTAGCCTCCACTGATTCTCCACCTCCCTTAATTTCAAGACATTTACATTAGTTAATAGTTTTCTAGTAATAATGACAGATTTTAATAACAGTGAACCAGACCGGCTTTTCCAATGTTAAATTCCGTGCAGCTGTGAATGGGTTGCATAGCTCCTTAAAGGGGCTGTACACCCAAAACAAATTAGCAGGAACATTGCTCCTGTGTACAATTATTTGGATGTTGCATTGATGCACTGAGTGGTAGAATGTGAGTTTGCACCCATAATTCCCAGCATGAGAAGTTCCTGATCACAGGAATTTAAATAAATGATGTGGCCTTTTATATCAGCTAATCTTAAAATTCAATAATAAATTAGAGTTGAGCTATTAGCTAGTAGCATTTGCAATGTTTAATTCTAGTCTGTTTAAAAACAGCATGAATTAGAATATAATAGAGCTGGACTTAATGCAGAATATTCCCTAAGTATACTCAGCACATATAGTGAGTCAATCACAGGTGTACTGTTGAAAAAGAAATGAGAATCACCTACATTGGTGGCCACGATTGTAACTTCCTCTGGGTATTATGTATAAAGAAATCCTAAACCCATTTTTTAGAAATGGTTTTACATATTAGACATAGCACACAGTTTTAATATAATGTCTTGGTAAAACAATATAATTAAAGTGGTGAAATGTCAAATATGAGAAGCAAGGGCTTATATCTGAATCAGGATATGAAGTACCATCAGGAGATTACTGAAGATAAACAAAGAGGAGGAAAAAGCGATAGATGTTCCCAGGCTACACAGGGGTGATTTAGGCAGGACTCCAGTTCCTCACTATCTTACATCCTTTGTTACATTCTTCAGTGTATGTGAAAGGAGTGGTGGTTGTCATGTATGTATGCTTGGGTTTACTACCCACCAGGTGGCGCCACTATCGGAGGTCATTGGGCTGTGCGCCCGTGTGTGCAGCCCAGGTATAAAATGCCAGCCATCTTGTAATGTAATCATTTTGTACCCTAATAAAGTAGAGCCAGGTTTGTACCTGTTGGGAGTTTACAGTAGTCAATCTATTGAGTTATTGCATAGAAAACATTTGGCGACGAGGTAACAAGAAACTTCACATGCAAAAATGAGCACAATTGGAATTCTGGAGCGATTCGTGGAGGGAGAAGATTGGGAAGACTTTGTAGCCCGTTTGAACCAGTACTTCGTGGCCAACAAAATGGAGAAAGAGGCAGATGCAGTTCGGCGCTGGGCGGTCCTCCTCACGGTCAATTATTAAGGATGTCATAGCAGCGCATTTGGAAAGAGGTGACATGATAGGTCCAAGTCAGCATGGATTTGTGAAAGGGAAATCATGCTTGATAAATCTTCTGGAATTTTTTGAGGATGTTTCCAGTAGAGTGGACAAGGGAGAACCAGTTGATGTGATGTATTTGGACTTTCAGAAGGCTTTCGACAAGGTCCCACACAAGAGATTAATGTGCAAAGTTAAAGCACATGGGATTGGGGGTAGTGTGCTGACATGGATTGAGAACTGGTTGTCAGACAAGAAGCAAAGAGTTGGAGTAAATGGGTACTTTTCAGAATGGCAGGCAGTGACTAGTGGGGTACCGCAAGGTTCTGTGCTGGGGCCCCAGCTGTTTACATTGTACATTAATGATTTAGACGAGGGGATTAAATGTAGTATCTCCAAATTTGCGGATGACACTAAGTTGGGTGGCAGTGTGAGCTGCGAGGAGGATGCTATGAGGCTGCAGAGTGACTTGGATAGGTTAGGTGAGTGGGCAAATGCATGGCAGATGAAGTATAATGTGGATAAATGTGAGGTTATCCACTTTGGTGGTAAAAACAGAGAGACAGACTATTGTCTGAATGGTGACAGATTAGGAAAAGGGGAGGTGCAACGAGGCCTGGGTGTCATGGTACATCAGTCATTGAAGGTTGGCATGCAGGTATAGCAGGCGTTTAAGAAAGCAAATGGCATGTTGGCCTTCATAGAGAGGGGATTTGAGTACAGGGGCAGGGAGGTATTGCTACAGTTGTACAGGGGCTTGGTGAGGCCACACTTGGAGTATTGTGTACAGTTTTGGTCTCCTAACTTGAGGAAGGACATTCTTGCTATTGAGGGAGTGCAGCGAAGGTTCACCAGACTGATTCCCGGGATGGCGGGACTGACATATCAAGAAAGATTGGATCAACTGGGCTTGTATTCACTGGAGTTCAGGGGATCTCATAGAAATGTTTAAAATTCTGATGGGTTTAGACATGTTAGATGCAGGAAGAATGTTCCCAATGTTGGGGAAGTCCAGAACCAGGGGTCACAGTCTAAGGATAAGGGGTAAGCCATTTAGGACCGAGATGAGGAGAAACTTCTTCAGCCAGAGAGTGGTGAACCTGTGGAATTCTCTACCACAGAAAGTTGTTAAGGCCATTTCACTAAATATATTCAAAAAGGAGTTAGATGTAGTCCTTACTACTAGGGGGATCAATGGGTATGGCGAGAAAGCAGGAATGGGGTACTGAAGTTGCATGTTCAGTCATGAACTCATTGAATGGCGGTGCAGGCTCGAAGGGCCGAATGGCCTACTCCTGCACCTATTTTCTATGTTTCTATGTTTCTATGTTCGTGGTCCGAAAATTTATGGACTCATAAAGAATCTCCTCTCGCCCTTAAGTCCAACGGACAAGGACTATGAAACATTGTGTGCTCTGGTACGTGACCATCTCAAACTAGATGAAGGCATCATCGTCTCAAGATATCGATTCTATACACACGTTCGTTCTGAGGGCCAGGATGTATCGGAATCCGTTGCCGACCTAAGACATCTAGCTGGACTGTGTAAGTTTGAAACTGCATTGGCAGACATACTGCGGGACTTCTTTATAATCGCCATCATCCACGAAATGATCCTGCGTAAGCTACTGGCGGCGGAGACGCTGAATTTGAGCAAGGCCATCACGATTGCCTAATCATGCATAACGACGGACAAAAGCTTAAAGCAGATATCATTGAAAAATCAAAACGCGGCAAGTACTGTAAACAAGATAGCATCGTCGTTTGGCAGAGCTGTATATGGCACGGCCTAGCCAACTGAGTATGCAAAACCTGTAGCTGCTCAACTTCAGCCAAAGGGAATGAATCTGATATCACTGTGTTGGCGTTGTGGGGAAATCATCGGCATCATCCGTGTCGGATTAAACAGTACATTTGTAAAGGCTGTTTGAGAGTGGGGCAGCTCTAGCGCATGTGTCCGCAACTGAGCAAGCGTGCTGCGACACACCACGTGGAGGATGATGAGCAGTCTAGCGCGGATCTGGATATGCAATTCGAGATACCAGAGGAGGAAGTGTATTTGTTCCGAACAAAAAGCTATCCGATAATGATTAATGTAAAACTTAATGGTGTGCCGGTATCGATGGAATTGGACATGGGTTGAGTCAATCAATAATGAGCTAAAGGACATTCGACAGGCTGTGGGATACTAAGGCGGTGAGGCCTAAGCTGACTCCATCAATGCCAAGTTGTGTACATACACTAAAGAACTCATAACGGTGATTGGCAGTGCAGTAATCAAGGTGTTGTATGATGGTGCGGTTCAGGATTTACCATTATGGATTGTTCCAGGCAATGGTCCAGTTGTTCGTCAGGAACTGTTTCGAAAAAAATCAAATGGAACTGGAACGAGATCAAAGCGTTGTCATCGGAGGAGGTTACTCCATGTGCTTAAGTGTCCTCTGGTTCTGGACCTCCCCAACATCGAGAACATTCTTCCTGCATCTAACCTGTCCAGTCCTGTCAGAATTTTAAATGTTTCTATGAGATCCCCTCTCATTCTTCTAAACTCCAATGAATATAGGCTCAGTCGATCCTGTCTCTCCTCATATGTCAGTCCTGCCATCCCAGGAATCAGTCTGGTGAATCTTCGCTGCATTCCCTCAATAGCAAGAACGTCCTTCCTCAGATTAGGAGACCAAAACTGAACACATATTCCAGGTGAGGCCTCACCAAGGCTCTGTACAACTGCAGTAAGACCTCCCTGCTTCTATATTCAAATCCCCCAGCTATGAAGGCAAACATACCATTTGCCTTCTTCACTGCCTGCTGTACCTGCATGCCCACTTTCAATGACTGATGTACCATGACACGCAGGTCTCATTGCACCTCCCCTTTTCCAAATCTGCAGCCATTCAGATAATATTCTGCCTTCGTGTTTTTGCCCCCAAAGTGGATAACCTCAATTTATCCACATTATACTGCATCTGCCATGCATTTGCCCACTCACCTAACCTGTCCAAGTCACCTTGCAGCCTCGTAGTGTCCTCCTCACAGCTCACACTGCCACCCAGCTTAGTGTCATCTGCAAACTTGGAGATATTACACTCAATTCTTTCATCTAAATCATTAATGTATATTGTAAATAGCTGGGGTCCCAGCACCGAGCCCTGCGGCACCTCACTAGTCACTGCCTGTCATTCTGAAAAGAACCCGTTTATCCCGACTCTCTGCTTCCTTTCTGCCAATCAATTCTCTATCCATGTCAGTACATTACCCCCAATACCATGTGCTTTAATTTTGCACACCAATCTCTTGTGTGGGACCTTGTCAAAAGCCTTTTGAAAGTCCAAATACACCACATCCACTGGTTCTCCCTTGTTCACTCTACTAGTTACATCCTCAAAAAATTCCTGAAGATTTGTCAAGCATGATTTCCCTTTCATATGACTTGGACTGATCCTGTCACTGCTTTCCAAATGCGTTGCTATTTCATCTTTAATAATTGATTCCAACATTTTCCCCATTACTGATGTCAGGCTAACCGGTCTATAATTACCAGTTTTCTCTCTCCCTCCTTTTTTAAAAAGTGGTGTTGCATTAGCTATCCTCCAGTCCATAGGAACTGATCCAGAATCGATAGGCTGTTGGAAAATGATCACCAATACATCCACTATTTCTAGGGCCACTTCATTAAGTACTCTGGGATGCAGACTATCAGGCCCCGGAGAATATCGGCCTTCAATCCCATCAATTTCCCAAACACAATTTCCCGCCCAATAAGGATATCCTTCAGTTCCTCCTTCTCAATAGACCCTCGGTCCCCTAGTATTTCCGGAAGGTTATTTGTGTCTTCCTTCGTGAATACAGAACCAAAATATTTGTTCAAATGGTCTGCCATTTCTTTATTCTCTATTATAAATTTACCTGATTCTGACTGCAAGGGACCTACGTTTGTCTTCACTAATCTTTTTCTCTCCACATATCTATAGAAGCTTTTGCAGTCAGTTTTTATGTTCCTGGCAAGCTTCCTCTCATACTCTATTTCCCCCCCTCTTAATTAAACCCTTTGTCCTCCTCTGCTGAATTCTAAATTTCTCCCAGTCCTCAGGTTTGCTGCTTTTTCTGGCCAATTTATATGCCTCTTCCTTGGATTTAACACTATTCTTAATTTCCCTTGTTAGCCATGGTTGAGCCACCTTCCCCGTTTTATTTTTTACTCCAGACAGGGATGTACAATTGTTGAAGTTCATCCATGTGATCTTTAAATGTTTGCCATTACCTATCCACCGTCAACTCTTTAAGTATCATTTACCAGTCTATTCTAGCCAATTCACGTCTCATACCATCGACGTTACCTTTCCTTAAGTTCAGGACCCTAGTCTCTGAATTAACTGTGTCACTCTCCATCTTAATAAAGAATTCTACCATATTATGGTCACTCTTCCCCAAGGGGCCTCGCACAACAAGATTGCTAATTAGTCCTTTCTCATTACTCATCACCCAGTCTAGGATGGCCAGCCCTCTAGTTGGTTCCTCGACATATTGGTCTAGAAAACCATCCCTAATACACTCCAGGGAATCCTCCTCCACCGTATGCTACCAGTTTGGTTCGTCCAATCTAAATGTAGATTAAAGTCGCCCATGATAACTGCTGAACCTTTATTGCACGCATCCCTAATTTCTTGTTTGATGCTGTCCCCAACCTTACTACTACTGTTTGGTGGTCTGTACACAACTCCCACTAGCGTTTTCTGCCCTTTGGTATTCCGCAGCTCCACCCATACAGATTCCACATCATCCAAGCCAATGTCCTTCCTTACGTTAATTTCCTCTTTAACCAGCAACGCTACCCCACCTCCTTTTCCTTTCTGTCTATCCTTCCTGAATGTTGAATACCCCTGGATGTTGAGTTCCCAGCCTTGGTCACCCTGGAGCCATGTCTCCGTGATGTCAATTATATCATATTAATTAATTGCTGCCTGTGCAGTTAATTCATCCACCTTATTATGAATATTCCTCGCATTGAGGCACAGAGGCTTCAGGCTTGTCTTTTTAACACACTTTGCCTCTTTAGAATTTTGCTGTAATGTGGCCTTTTTTATTTTTGCATTGGGTTTCTCTGCCCTCCACTTTTACTTTTCTTCTTTCTATCTTTTGAGACCAGGCTCTCTCTGGTCCACCCTGACTTGAATAAGCATGTTGAATACAGACAGCAAGGGTATCATGATCGCGCTAATGTATCAATGATCCTGTGTATGTGCTGAATTATGGTTGTTATGTCTGTAATGTACTTATGAATGACTCCACGAGGCAATGTGTTGTACTCAAACTGTAATGACCTTGGTCCTTTATTTGTAACTCCAGAGTGAGGCACAAGCATGGTGGGCAGCCTTTTATACTGAGCCCTGCACACCTATGCAGGTGACCTTCAGGTCTCTGACCCAGTGCCCTCTGGTGGACAGCCTCTTCCACAGGGGCAGGAATCCCCGGTCTCCACCAGTTGCACCCTCTAGTGGTGTCAGCATAGTATATACACAGTGGAAATCTTATTGAAAGTACATCAGGTAACAAGTCTACATATTATGCAACTATACAGTGACTACACAGAGACTATATCTATAGTCTTGCATATATAAATCACTCTCCCCCAAGTCCTTTGTGCTGATTACCTTTGCACTATGCGCTCTGGCTTAGCTCTCCCCAAACTTAAGTGCCAATAGCCCTTGCACCTTGGCTGTGCTTTGGCTTGGCTCTCTCCCTGTTAAGCCCAAGTCCTTCTGCCACAACGTTGGGTAGTGGTTACCAGTTTGGATGGTTCGATGATGCAGTGGAGGTTCCAGTGGGTTGTTGGTGTGATCCATGTGTGTGTCCATGGCTACATACATCCATTCCCCCCCCCCGCCCCACAGTGAGATCGTGCTGCAGACACATTAACGTACAGGATCAGACACAGTGCAAGTACAAAAAAGGAAGTTACAGTTTGTTTCGTGACACCTTGGTTCAGTGACTTACATTTGTTACGTTTTGCGCTCGTGAGCCAGGATTGGGTAGACTGCATTCATGGTTCAGCCATGGTCAGTACTGAGGTAGCAGTACAGGTTGCAAGGACGCAGGTTCCAGAGCAACTGGACGGGGTCCTAGTCGTCTGATAGCGGCGTTGTGCCCACTGCTAGCGGGGTGGGCTTGGTTCAATTCACCTTGCCAGGACTCAGGGCATTTGCCGTTGCCTAGTGTCGGGCAGAGCCACAGATGTGTGTGGCCTCCCTGTCCTTCTTTGAGGGCTGCAGAATCTTCTGCCTGCTCTCTAACGGTGTTCGGAACCTGGCTGTTCCAGGTCTCATTTGGGGAACTCGTTGGTTCTGACCTTTCACTCCCAGACATGGCCGAGGTAGCGACTGGGTCTGGGGGCTGCGCCGTCTCCACCCGGGTGGTGGCCAAGGCGGCCGCCTGCGCGTATTGGCGCCGTTTTAATTTCCAGGTCCGTGGTGAATAGTGCCATAGGGTGCCTGCAGCGTGGGATAGACCTGGGGCAGGGTATCAGGATCAGTGCCTTCACCTTCCTGAGGTCGCTGGCCTATAACTTGTGGGGACACCTGGGGCAGGGCATCAGGATCAGCGCCTTTATCTTCCCGAATTGGCTCGCTTGCTACTTTTGGGGACACTCTATTCCCGACATCTTGCAACAACATTTTGTTCACAATCTTAATCGGTTCATTACATTGATTGCCATGCATACAATGTCTCTAAGTTCAGTTGGTTGCAGGTCTCCTTTAAGAGAACCCTGCTGGCTTTATCCCAATCAAATCCTTTGTTAGACACCACGTGTTGGTCCCTCAGTGTTGCACCTCGTGGTATTGCCGTGGCCATCTTTTTTTTCAGCCACGCTGCACCTCGCTGCAGCAGGAACGCCATCTTGCCTCTGTTCTCGAGGTCGACTACCTTGATCCTTCTCTCCCGCGATTCTGCCACAAAAGCTGGAAGAGTGCCTGTGAATTCCATCTTCCTCCCCAGGAGTCCTGCCATTGGAGTTGGGAAGGTACTTTTAGTTCGTTCCGGTCGTATCATTGCAGTCATGATGGACGGTCTGTGCCTCAGGTACTGCGCTGGTCTGTTCTCTGGTGCCTGGCCCAAGCGAAGGCGAGGTTTTGCTCTGCCCCTGAGAATGGGGGACATCGATTGCTGGAGTGAAGAGGTATTCCCATTTCCACTGGATCTTCCCCATCCACCTTCTTCCGAGTAACGTTGGACCATCACCTGCAACAATCCACAGAGGTAACTTGTGCACCACGCCATTATGGATTACACTTACATCCACACTCCCAAGGACTGGGATCAGCTCCTTGGTGTATGTGCGCAACTTTTCCTGTGCTGGAACCAACTCGGGTCATTTTTCATTCCATAACCTCTCAAAGGCATCCTGGCTCATCACTGACCGCCTCGCTCCCGTGTCCACTTCCATGAACACTGAAACGCCATTTATCTTGACGTCCATCTTCACAGGAGGACAATCGGTGATGCAGGTATACACTCCATACATTTCTTCTTGGGGCTGAGCTGCCTCTCTGGCCAAATCATCATACTCCCTGCTGTATTCAAAGTCATATACCTACTCCTTTGCTAGACGGTGAGTCATATTTCTTTTACACATACGCTTGAGGTGGCCCTTCATGTTACAGGCTTTGCATACGTACTCAGCAAATCGACACTGGTGAGCCCTATGGTTTCCTCCGCAATGCCAGCATGGTGCTACTCGATTAGCACCCCTCGGCGGACTCTGAGTTCTGGAACTCTTTGGTCTGTGCTATCTGCTCTGGGCAGAGCCATATTCTACAGTCTTTCCTGTGAAAGGCACTATTCTGTGTACAGTACTTACCGGATTTGAGTCCATAGGATGAGTAATTTGCTTAGTGCTGCAGGTCGAGGTCATGAACGCCTGACTGATGCTGATGGCCTTCTGCAGGTTGACTGTGATGTTGGCAGATAATAGCTTGTGAAGGAGGCCCTCATGGCCAATTCCTATAACGAAGATGTCTCGCAATGCTTCGTTGAGATGCATGCGGAAATCACAAGGTGCCGCAAGTCTCCTGAGGTCGGCAGCATATTTTGCAATCTCCTGGCCCTGAGGTCTGTGGTGAGTGTAGAATCTGTGCCTGGTTGTGAGGCTGCTCTGTTTTGGTTTTAGTTGGTTGCAAATTAGTTCAGTCAGCTCATCGTATGTCTTATCCTTGGCCTTCGTGGGTGCCAGCAAGTCCCTGATGAGGCAGCAGACCTCGGACCCACAACTGGTCAGCAGTATAGCCTTGCGCTTCTCTGCCAATGTGTCCGTCTCCCCTGCCAGGTCGTTTGCCATGAAATATTGCTCGAGCCTTTCCGTGAAGGCATCCCAATCATCAAAGTCTTTTACTGTGCCAAAGTTAGCCATAATCACATGAAAGTCCGTATTCTTGTTGCCAGTTGTTATGTCTGCAATGTACTTATGAATGACTCCACAAGGCAATGTGTTGTACTCAAACTGTAGTGACCTTGGTCCTTTATTCGTAACTCCAGAGTGAGGCACAAGAATGGTGGGCAGCCTGTTATACTGGGCTCTGCACACCTATGCAGGTGACCCTCAGGTCTCCCACTGCACTGCCCTCTGGTGTACAGCCTCTGCCATAGAGGCAGGAAACCCCGGTCTCCACCAGTTGCACCCTCTAATGGTCCGAGCATAGTATATACACAGTGTAAATCTTATTGAAAGTACATCAGGTACAAGTCTCCATCTTATGCAACTATACAGTGACTACACAGAGAGTATATCTATAGTCTGCATATATAACAATGGTTAAGGTCCAAAATGGATTACCAGTGCTGTTACGACCAAGGATGGTAACAGAGTGTTTATCGTTATGCTCAAGAATAGGCACACATGCAGGAAACATTTGGATAAGATAAAACTGCGGCACATGGATGAACCGGAACAGTCTAAGGAAGACACGATCAGTGACCAACCAACCTACCCTCAGTCATCAGAGGACTCCGCTGTCATTAATGAATCTGGACTTTCAATCACTGACATGGTCAATGAATCTGGACTTTGAATCCCTGACATGATCATTGCCATTCCCATTAGATCAGCTACCCAACCGCCAGTCATAACAGATTTAGAACGCTCGCCCAAGGCTGGAGTTGAGCTGAGACGATCAACTCTGGAGCGGAAAGCCCAGGACCGTCTCAATTTGTAAAAAGACCGTTACTAATATCTTAAAAGGGGATATTGTCATGTATGTATGCTTGGGTTTACTAGCCACCAGGTGGCGCCACTGTCGGAGGTCATTGGGCTGTATGCATGTGTGTGTGGCCCAGGTATAAAAGGCCAGCCATCTTGTAATGTAATTACTTTGGGCCCTAATAAAGTAGAGCCAGGTTTATACCTGTTCGGAGTTTACAGTATTCAGTCTATTGAGTTATTGCATAAACAACCGTGGTGATGCTGGAAGAATAGGCCTGAGGTTTGTATGTTTGGAACCGTCATGGTCAAACATTCTGCCAACACTCGCTGTCGAGGTTTACACACAATGACCATTTAAAATGTTCACAATATTTTGCTCTGTGGCGGTAATAAAAGGGAAGGTCTGTGAAAGGGTGGAAGGCAGGAGATATTAAATGACAAAAAGGATGATGGTGCATAGCAAGAGGGGATGGTAACGGGACAAGTAAAGAAACAGAAGGTGGGTCTAGAAGAGGATAGCAGAATCAGCACCTGCTGTGCAAAAAAAATGGTGGGAGAGGTTATGATCTGAAATTGTTGAAATTAATGTTGAGTCCAGAAGGCTGTAAAGTGCCTAATCGAAGTGCTGATCCTCGAGCTTACGTTGAGCTTCATTGGAACTGTGTAAGAGGCCCAGGACAGAAAGGTCAGAGTGGAAGTGGGGCAGAGAATTAAAGTGACAGACGACTGGAAGCTCAGGGTCATGGTTGCATACTGAATGGAGGTGTTCAACAAAGCGAGCACCCAAGCTGCATTTGGTGTCCCCAGTGTAGAGGAGACCGCGTCGTGAGCAGCAAATACAGTATAATAAATTGAAAGAAGTACAAGTAAATCGCTGTTTCACCTGAAAGGAGTGTTTGGGGCCCTGGACAATGGGAAGGGAGGAGGTAAAAGGGCAAGTGTTGTATCTCCTCCCCTCACCACCCATTTTTGCCTTGCACAATCTCCTGCACTTGCATGGGAAGGTGACGTGGGAAGGGGAGTTGGGGATGATTGAAGAATGGACCAGGGTGTCGTGGAGGGAGCGGTCCCTTCAGAATGCTGAAAGGGGAGGGGAGGGGAAGATGTGTTTGGTGGTGGGATCACGCTGGAGGTGGCAGAAATGGCGGAGGATTATCCATTGAATGTGGAGGCTAGTGGTGTGGAAGGTGAGGTCAAGGAGAACCGTATAATGGTTCTGGAAGAGAGGGGAAGATGTGAGAGCAGAAGTGCAGGAAATGGAATGGGCACGGTCGAGGGCCCTGTCAACCACGGTGGAAGGGCATTTGCGGATGAGGAAAAAGAAAGACATTTCAGAGGTACTGGTATGGAAGGTGGCACTGTCAGGACAGATGCGATGGAGTCAGAGAAACTGGGAGAATAAAATCGAGCCCTTACTGGAAGCGACGTCAGAGGAAGTGTAGTCAAGGTAGCTGTTGGAGTTAGTGGGCGTATAGTGGATATTGGTCGATTGCCTATCCCCAGAAATGGAGACAGAGAAGTCAAGGAAGGGAAGGGAAGAGTCGGAGATGGACCATATGAAGGTGAGAGAAGGGTAGAAATTGGAAGCAAAGTTGATTACATTTTCCAGTTTGGGGCGAGAGATGGAATCTGCACCAAACAACAACAGCACCACCTTGTCAACAAATTTAATGACAATGGTAGGGTTGGATCTGAGAGAACTGGGTGCTGCAAGTTCAGAGGGAGGTAGGTTGGCGTGAGTGAGGGGAGCCGAGAAATTGAGACAGCCGATGTCACACCGGCTGTGTCCAATGAAAAGATCCAGAGGGGGTAAGAGGCCAGAGGGAGGAGTCCAGGTAGAATGAGAATTCTGAAGAAAGACCAAAGAAGCGGGCCCGGAGGCAAAAGTGACGGAAAAGGAGCTCAGTGTAGTGCTGAGCTTGAAATTCATTGAGGTGGAGGATGAAGCTCAGGTCTTTGCTAAGGAGTGCTCATTTGGGGTTAGAGAGGGGAAGGTCAGAGGGAATAATGAAAACATGGCAGAGGGTGAGATTGGAAGAAGGAATGGGGTCAGAGGAAAGTGAAGGGGGAGAAGGTTCTGGAGGGGCATTGGTATCCAAGAATTGTTGAAGCATCTCAAGGCTATGGGGTACAGTTCAACTGCATCAGCTAGATGAAGTAAAAACTACTATTTTGGATTACCTCTGTAGCTAGGAGGCAGAACTGAATCAGCAGATCAGTTCCTTACCAATTAATTGAGTTTTAATTCATTTGTTTGTACTAGGTACAATGTGACTGTTTCAAGGTTTCCTGAGGATTTGGCAGGAACATCTAAGTCAGCGTGTATCCTTTGTCATTAGGATACAGTCAGATATCTAAAAGCACTCTCCGTTCATTTGCACTATCTACAGGACATGGGAGATGTCTTAGTAATATGCATGAGTTCCTGCAGTACAGGATCAAATGGCCGAAAATTGAAGCTTTGCTTGGGTAAAATAATGTTTCACATTAATAATTGTTTTCCTTCATTGTCAGTTGTTAGTAGTAAGCACGCACATCAAAGGTTCTTTATGCAGTATATTGGTGGAACATGGAATGCTTTTCCACAAGGAATGATTGAGGCAGAGACCTCTGCATATTTGAAGAGAAATGTGGTTAAATATTTAAAGCAGAGGAAGATACAAGGTAACGAGGAGAGAGCAGGGCAGTGGGTTTAGTTTTGGATTGCTCTAAACTCTATCAGAGAGCGGTACATGCATAATCAGCTGAACAGTCTGTTTCTGTGCTCCAACAGTCCAAGGTTCTAAGTGGTCACATAATGTAGAGAACATCTTTATAAGTTATACGTAACAGCCCACCCGAGCAAGTGATACTTAATTAAGCAGACCAGGAAAGTGATATTTCAAAAAAAGAAATGGTAAGTAGTAACAAAACTGAAAAAAATATATATATTATTTATACTCTTGACTAATAAAATAGACTTAAAAAAAATGATTTCAAGTTAAATAGTAAAGATTTGTGAAAAGCTATGTTTATATAAAATGTTGCTATATCAGTGCTGCTCAAATAGCTCTGAATGTATCTCTGAGTATCCAAGTCATGGTTGCTACACAAGCTTCACGTTTATAATGTCCTAAATTTTCTGATCTGGTGGGAATCCTGCCGGTTTTGTGGTGGTGCTAGCTTAGTGCATTTTCAACTCCCCGCGCTTTACCGTGGTAGATCTTCCCAGGTCAGAGTGCTGTATTGCTATGTTAATGATGGCAAACATGTCAGATGACATATTCCTATTAACTATCACCTCTGGCAGAAGATCTTGGAAGTGGTAGTAGAGATCAGAGAGCCACACATATGCACATACTTCACATATTCAGCATCTAAGACGAGCATATCTGCAACATGTATGCAGATGCAGATTTCTTTTCTGACAGCAAATGGCTGATTTGCTGCTAAAGTCATAGTGCTAAGCAAGTTATATCTAATTGTTTTGTCACTTTGTAATCCAGGAAATTCACACGTTCTTGCAACATGATTTCTTTGATAGAAGAAATCCACAATTACTTTCTTGTTAAGGAAGTGTCATTGACAAAGAATTTATTTCTCGTAACAGGTGTGAATATTCTGGCAGAAAAATGATCGGAATATTCTGCCACTGGCATAAATAGGACACCTCCACTAAACTTACAAAGGTGCACTCTCAAATACTGTCTTTAGTTACAGCAGTGGAACTCAGCCCGGGTGAGATGTTGCAGCATTAATAAAAATGCTGACACTTATGTTTGGTCATAGGTGAAAACAATAATTAGAAAATAATTGTCACCAAGAACCAGCATTTATAGCACTGTTCATTTTCTCAGGATGTTCCAAAGCACTTCACAGCCAATGAAATATTTTGAAATATAGTCACTGTTATAATGTCGCCAAATGCAGCAGACAATTTACACACAGCAAGATCCCACAAACAGCAATGAAATAAATGACCAGATAATCTGTTTTCAGTGGTATTGATTGAGAGGCAAATATTGGCCTGGACACCAGGAGAACTCCACTGCTCTTCTTCAAATCGTACCATGTGACCTTTTACATCTGCTTGAGTAGGAAGATGCATCAGAAAACAACACCTCGAACAGTACAACATTCCCTCTGTACTGCGTTAATGTATTAGCCTAGATTACGTGCTCAAGCCTTCAGAGTAGGGCTTGAATCCACAACCTTCTGATTCAGATGTGAGGGTGCTACCACTGAGCCAGGGCTAATACTTCAAAGTTACTATTCGGAATTACAAATTTGTTGCATTTACCTGCAGAAAATACACAGGAAGTGTGTGATTTTGAAAAATTGTGGGGGAGTTTTGCAAAAGATAAGGGTTTGTTACTGTCATGTATGTATGCTTGGGTTTATTTGCCACCAGGTGGCGCCACTGTCGGAGGTCATTGGGTTGTGCGCACGTGTGTGCGGCCCAGGTAAAAAAGGCTAGCCATCTTGTAATGTAAGCACTTTGGGCCCTAATAAAGTAGAGCCAGGTTTGTACCTGTTCAGAGTTTACAGTATTCAGTCTATTGAGTTACTGCATACACAACATTTGGCGACAAGGTAACAAGAACCTTCGCATGCAAAACTGAGCACAATTGGAATTCTGGAGCGATTCGTGGAGGGAGAAGATTGGGCAGACTTTGTAGCCCACTTGAACCAGTACTTTGTGGCCAACAAAATGGAGAACGAGGCAGATGCCTTCACGGTTTGCGGTCCGAAAATCTATGGACTCATAAAGAATCTCCTCTCGCCCTTAAGTCCAATGGACAAGGACTATAAAAAATTGTGTGCTCTGGTACGTGACCATCTCAAACCAGATGAAGGCATCATCATCTGAAGCTATCGATTCTATACGCACATTCGTTCTGAGGGCCTGGATGTATCGGAATTCGTTGCCGACCTAAGACGTCTAGCTGGACCGTGTAAGTTCGAAACTGCATTGGTGGACATGCAGTATCAACCACGAGATGATCCTGCGTAAGCTACTGGCAGCGGAGATGCTGGATTTGAGCAAAGCCATCACGATTGCCCAATCATGCATGATGACGGACAAAAGCTTAAAGCAGACATCATTGAAAAATCGGAACTCGGCAAGTACTGTAAACAAGATAGTACCATCGTTTGGCAGAGCTGCATACGGCAGGGCCTACCCGACTGCGTACGTGAAACCTGTGGCTGCTCAAAGTCCGCCAACGGGAATGAATCCGATATCACTGTGTTGTCGTTGTGGGGGAAATTATCGGCATCATCAGTGTCGGTTTAAAAAGTATATTTGTAAAGATTGTTCGAGAGTGGGGCATCTCCAGTGCATGTGTCCGCAACTGAGCAAGCGTGCTGCGACACACCATGTGGAGGATGACGACCAGTCTAGCGCGGATCTGGATATGCAATCCGAGATACCAGAGAAGGAACTGTGTGGACTATATTCGTTCCTAACAAAGAGCCAACCTATAATGATTTATGTAAAACTTAATGGTATGCCGGTATCGATAGAATTGACACGGGTGTGAGTCAATCAATAATGAGCCAGAGGACATTCGACAGGCTGTGGGATACTAAGGCTGTGAGGCCTAAGCTGAGTCCAGTCAATGCCAAGTTGTGTACATACACCAAAGAACTCATAATGATGATTGGCAGTGCATTAATCAAGGTGTCGTATGATGGTGCGGTTCATGATTTACCATTATGGATTGTTCCAGGCAATGGTCCATCGCCGTTCGGCAGGAACTGATTAGAAAAAATCAAATGGAACTGGAACGAGATCAAAGTGTTGTCGTCGTCGGAGGATACTCCATGTGCTGAGCAAGTTTGAACCAGGCATCGGCAATTTCACGGGAGCCAAGGTGCAGATCCACGTGGATTCGGATGCAAGACCCATACATCATAAAGCTCGGGCAATTCTGTACATGATGAGGGAGAAGGTCGAAATCGAGCGTAAAGGGATTATATCACCGGTCGAACTTAACGAATGGGCCAGCCCTATTGTTCCGTGTTGAAAAGTGATGGCACTATCAGGATTTGTGGAGACTACAAGGTTCCGATCAACTGAGTTTCGAAACAGGATCAATACCCGTTACCGAAGGCTGATGACCTGTTTGCAATGCTAGCTGGGAGGAAGTCATTCACAAAATTGGATCTGATGTTGGCCTACATGATACAGGAGCTGGTCGACACGTCGAAGAAACTTACATGTATCAACACTCAGAAAGGACTGTTCATCTACAACAGGTGCCCTTTTGGAATTCACTTGGCTGTAGCCATATTTCAGAGGAACATGGAGAGTCTACTGAAGTCCGTCCCCAGAACCGTCGTGTTCCAAGATGACATACTGGTCACAGGTCGTGACTCCGCCAAACATGTGAACAACCTGGAAGAGGTCCTACATCGTCTGGACAAAGTGTGACTCAGACTGAAATGCTCGAAGTACATCTTCATGGCACCGGAAGTCGAATTCCTGGGGATGAAAATTGTTGCTGATGGTATCAGGCCTACGGACTCGAAAACCAAGGCCATCAAAAATGCACCCAAGCCTCAGAATGTGACGGAGTTGTGTTTGTTCCTTAGTCTACTCAACTACTTCGGTAATTTCTTACCTAGATTGAGCACCTTATTCGAGCCACTGCACATGCTGCTAAGAAAAGGCGACAACTGGGTTTGGGGTGTGTCTCAAGATAGAGCTTTTGAGAAAGCTACTAATCTGCTTTGCTCTAACAAGCTGCTGGTACATTATGATCCATGTAAACATCTAGTATTGGCCTGTGATGCTTCGTCATATGGAGTTGGTTACATGCTCCAACAAGCTAATGAGTCGGGCAAATTACAACCTGTTGCATATGCTTCAAAAAGTTTGTCAAAGGCGGAAAGAACCTACAGCATGGTAGAGAAAGAAGCACTAGCCTGTGTATATGGGGTTAAAAAGATGCATCAGTATCTGTTTGGTCTTCGGTTTGAACTGGAAAGAGATCACAAGCCACTCATTTCATTGTTTTCGGAAAACCAAGGTATCAATACCAATGTATCATCCTGCATCCAAAGGTGGGCACTGACATTATCTGCCTATGATTATGTCATTTGCCATAGGCCTGGCACTGAGAATTGTGCTGATGCATTGAGCCGTCTGCCGTTGCCCACACCGGAGGTGGAAACGCCACAACCTTCAGACCTACTGTTAGTCATGGATGCTTTTGAAAGTGAAGGAACCCCTGTCACGGTCCAACAAGTTAAAATCTGGATCAGCCAGAACCTGAAATTATTGGTTGTGAAATGTTGTATCCTTATTGGTGATTGGTCTGCCATACCCAAGAGAATGTGTGAGCAGACCAAACCTTACAGCCGTTGCAAAGACGAACTATCCATTCAATCAGATTGTATACTGTGGGGTAATCGTGTTGTTATGCCCAAGAAAGGCAGAGAGAAATTTGTGCATGACCTACATAGCACGCATCCCGGTATTGTCACGATGAAAGCCATTGCCAGGTCTCATGTATGGTGGCTTGGAATTAACTCTGATCTGGAATCATGTGTGCATCAGTGCAACACTTGCATGCAGCTAAGTAAAGCACCAGCGGAATCACCGCTGAGTCTGTGGTCGTGGCCATCTAAACCATGGTCCAGGATCCACATCGACTTTGCAGGTCCCTTCCTGGGAAAGATGTTCTTAGTTGTGGTGGATGCTTATTCCAAGTGGATAGAGTGTACAATCATGTCATCCAGCACATCCACAGCTACCATTGAGAGCCTTTGTGTCATGTTTGCTATGTTTGGTCTGCCTGACATCGTTGTGAGCGACAACGGATCTTGCTTCACCAGTATCGAGTTTCTCGCGTTCATGAAACTCAATGTTATCAAACATGTGAGGTCAGCACCATTCAAACCCGCATCCAATGGACAAGCAGAGCGTGCTGTCCAAATCATCAAGCAGAGTATGAAACATGTAACTCAAGGTTCACTGCAAACTCGCTTGTCACGCATATTGCTTAGTTACAGGACAAGACCCCATATGCTTACCGGGGTCTCCCCTGCTGAATTATTGATGAAGAGCAGTCTCAAGACCAGGCTCTCTCTTGTCCACCCTGACTTGAATAATCATGCCAAATACAGATGTCAAAGTCAGCAAGGGAATCATGATCGCGCTACTGTGTCACGTGATATATCTATCAATGATCCTGTGTATGTACTGAATTATGGTCAAGGTCCCAAATGGATCACTGGTACTGTTATGGCCAAGGAGGGTAACAGAGTGTTTATCGTTAAGCTCAAGAATGGGCAGACATGCAGGAAACATGTCGATCAGATAAAGCTGCGGCACACGGATGAACCGGAACAGTCTGAGGAAGACACAATTAGTGACCAACCAACCTACACTCAGTCATCAGAGGACTCCGCTGTCATCAATGAATCTGGACCTTCAATCACTGACATGGTCAGTGAATCTGAACTTTCAATCCCTGACGTGGTCATTGCCACTCCCATCAGATCAGCTACTCAGTCCCCAGTTATAACAGACTCAGAACGCTCGCCCAAGGCTGGAATTGAACTGAGACGATCAACTCGAGAGCGGAAAGCCCCGGACCGTCTCAATTTGCAAAAAGACTGTTACTAATATCTTAAAGTGGGATATTGTCATGTATGTATGCTTGGGTTTACTAGTGACCAGGTGGTGCCACTGTCAGAGGTCATTGGGCTGTGCGCACGTGTGTGCGGCCCAGGTAAAAAAAGGCCAGCCATCTTGTAATGTAATCACTTTGGGCCCTAATAAAGTAGAGCCAGGTTTGTACCTGTTCAGAGTTTATAGTATTCAGTCTATTGAGTTATTGCATACACAACAGTTACGTATCCCACAACTGATCTATTATTTCAAATATGATTTATTTTTGTGTACAAATTGATTATGGATTTCTAGTGGATCTTCCAAGACATTAACTTAGGAAATCTGGCAAGTTTACTTTGGACAGAAGCAAATACTGCGGATGCTGGAAATCGGAAATAAAAACAGAAAATGTGGGAAACGTTCAGCAGTCAAGCAGCATATGTGGAGAGACAAAAAGAGTTAATGTTTCAGGTTGAAGACCTTTCATCAGAAGTGTAAGAAGTTCGAGATTTAACTATTTATAAGCAAGTACAGAGCCAGGGAAAAAAGTGGTTGTGGGTTGTGGGGGGCAAGGGAGTGGGGCGGGGGGGCGGAGGGAGTGCCGGGAGAAGGTCTGTGATATGGGATGGCAGGAGCAAATAAGTGACAAAAAGGATGATAATGAAAGGCAGAAGTGGGTGGTGATGGGAATAGATGCAACACCTGCCCTTTCACCTCCTCCCTTCCCACTGTCCAGGGCACCAAACACTCTTTCCAAGTGAAACAGCGATTTACTTGTACTTCTTTCAACTTGGTATACTGTATTCGCTGCTCACGATGCAGTCTCCTCTCAACTGGGGAGATCAAACGCAGATTGGGTGACCGCTTTGCTGAACGCCTTCGTTCAGTATGCAAGCATGACCCTGTGCTTCTAGTTCTTTACCATTTTAATTCTCCAACTCACTCTCACTCTGACCTCTCTGTCCGTGGCCTCCTACACTGTTTCAATGCTGCTCAACGCAAGTTTGAAGAACATCATCTCATCTTTCGAATAGGCACTTTACAATCTCCTGGCCTCAACATTGGTTTAACTTCAGATCATAATCAGCACTCCCATTTTCACCTCCTCTGAACGCATCTTTTGTTTCTTTACCTGTCCCTTTACTATCTCATTTTGCCTTGCACCATCATTCCTTTTGTCATTTAATCACTCCTGCCTTCCACTGTATCACAGACTTTCCCTTCTGTAATTTCCTTTTTTGTGGCTCTGTACTGGCTTACAAATTATTAAATCTCGAACATCTTCGACTTCTGATGGAGACCGCATCATGAGCAGCGAATAAAGTATATTAAGTTGAAAGAAGTACAAGTTTCACATGGAAGGAGTGTCATCGACCTGAAATGTTAACGGTGTTTCTCTCTCCACAGATGCTACCTGACCTGCTGAGCATTTCCAGTACTTTCTGTTTTAAGTTTACTTTGGAGGTGCTTTGGGCTGCATGAGACATGCACACGGGGAGCCAATAACACTATTGTAGCACGAATCCAGTATAGAAGTTGTTGTGTATGCAATAACTCAATAGACCGAATACTGTAAACTCCAAACAGGTACAAACCTGCCTCTACTTTATAAGGGCCCAAAGTTCTTACATTACAAGATGGCTGGCCTTTTATATCTGGGCCGCACAGACGTGCACACAGCGCATTGACCTCCGACAGTGGCGCCACCTGGTGGCTAGTAAACCCAAGTATACATACATAACAATGTCCCCCTTTAAGATTAATATGTCCTTACTATACAGTATAAATGCACACGAGGCCCATACTTGAGAGAAGATCACTCTGTGACCAGTTACCTTTATTATCAAGACCTCAAGAGACAGACGGTGGGTGGAGCTTCCCCTTTTATACCGGAAAGTCCAGGTTAGGAGTGTCTCCCACAAGTTCACCCCCTTGTGGTCAGTGTTCTCAAGGTGTACAACTTAGGTCAGCTTATACATGGGTTACAATGATAATTGAATATATGACATCACCTCCCCCCCAAAGTCTTATTGTGATCACAGGTTAAGTCTCTCTGGTGGTTTACACTCCTTTGTAGAGCGCCTGAGTTGGGGCTCCGGTTGTTGGGCGCTAGCCTGTGTGTCTGTTGTTTGCGGTGCCTCAGGCCTGTCCGGACTGCCCACAGTGACTGGGCTCTCCTCCACTTGGTTCCAATGTTCGGTCACCTGTGGTGGAGTAAACTCTATGTCGTGTTCTTCCTCTGCTTCTTCTATGGGGTTGCTGAACCTCCTTTTAGTTTGATCCACGTGTTTGCGGCAGATTTGTCCATTGGTAAGTTTAACTACCAAAACCCTATTCCCCTCTTTGGCAATCACAGTGCCTGCAAGCCATTTGGGCCCTGCAGCATAATTAAGGACAAAAACAGGGTAATTGACATCAATACATCGCGCCCTCGCATTCCTGTCATGGTAGTCACATTGTGACTGACGCCTGCTCTCAACAATTTCTTTCATAGTAGGGTGTATAAGGGATAACCTGGTTTTGAGTGTCCTTTTCATTAGCAGCTCTGCGGGTGGAACCCCTGTGAGTGAGTGTGGTCGGGATCTATTGGCCAACAGAAGGCGTGATAAGCGGCTTTGTAGGGAACCCCCTTGGATTCTGAGCATCCCCTGTTTGATTATCTGCACTGCTCGTTCCGGCTGGCCGTTTGAGGCCGGCTTGAACGGTGCCGTTCTGACATGCTTGATTCCATTGCCTGCCATGAAGTCCTGGAATTCAGTGCTTGTGAAGCACGGGCCATTGTCGCTGACCAAGATGTCTGGTAGACCGTGGGCGGCGAAAATCGCCCATAGACATTCGACCGTGGCAGAGGATGTGCTTGAATTTAAAATGGCACACTCAATCCATTTGGAGTAGGCGTCTACTACAACCAAAAACATTTTTCCCATGAAAGGACCTGCGTAGTCCACATGGATGCGTGACCATGGCTTGGCAGGCCAGGACCAGGGGCTAAGGGGGGCTTCCCTGGGTGCTTTGCCCAGCTGAGCACACGTGTTGCACCTGCAAACACAATGTTCCAGATCTGCATCTATCCCTGGCCACCAAACGTGTGACCTGGCAATAGCCTTCATCATGACAATGCCTGGGTACCCATTGTGAAGTTCCCTGATAAACACCTCTCTGTACTTCTGGGGCATGACTACTCAGTTTCCCCACAGTAGGCAATCGGCCTGAATCGAGAGTTCATCCTTGCGCCTATGAAACGGTTTAAACTCCTCAGGGCATGCCTCGTACGTGGCTGCCCAGTCCCCATTCAGGACACATTTCTATATAAAGACAGTAGCGGGTCTTTATTTGTCCAGACTTTAATCTGATGGGCTGTCACAGGTGAGCTTTTGCTTTCAAAAGCTTCAACGGCCATGACCATCTCAGCATCATGCTCAGTTGCCCCCTCACTGGTGGCTAGTGGGAGCCTGCTGAGTGCATCGGCAGTTTTCAGTGCCCGGTCTGTGTCGAATTGTGTAGCCATAGGCGGCTAATGTAAGTGCCCACCTCTGTATGCGGGCCGATGCATTCGCATTTATGGCCTTGTTGTCGGCCAAAAGGGATGTTAGAGATTTGTGATCTGTCTCCAGCTCAAATTTCCTGCCAAACAGGTACTGGTGCATTTTTTTTACTGTATATACACATGCTAGTGCTTCCTTTTCTACCATCCCGTAGCTCCTTTCTGCCTGGGACAGACTTCTGGAGGCATAAGCTACCGGCTGTAACTGACCATTGGCATTCACATGCTGCAACACGCACCCGACCCCACAGAACGACGCATCGCACGTGAAAACTAGTTTCTTACACGGGTCATATAACGTTAACAGTTTGTTGGAGCAGAACAAATTGCATGCTCTATCAAAAGCCCTTTCCTGGTTGTCCCCCCAGACCCAATCGTGGGTGCAGGACATCCTGAAAAGGGAGGGTGAACAGCCAGTTGTCGTGGTGCACATTGGTACCAACGATATAGGTAAAAAAAGGGATGAGGTCCTACGAGACGAATTTAAGGAGCTAGGAGCTAAATTAAACCGTAGGACCTCAAAAGTAGTAATCTCGGGATTGCTACCAGTGCCACGTGCTAGTCAGAGTAGGAATCGCAGGATAGCTCAGATGAATACGTGGCTTGAGCAGTGGTGCAGCAGGGAGGGATTCAAATTCCTGGGGCATTGGATCCGGTTCTGGAGGAGGTGGGACCAGTACAAACCGGATGGTCTGCATCTGGGCAGGACCGGAACCAATGTCCTTGGGGGAGTGTTTGCTAGTGCTGTTGGGAGGAGTTAAACTAATATGGCAGGGGGATGGGAACCAATGCAGGGAGACAGAGGGAAACAAAATGGAGACAAAAGCAAAAGACAGAAAGGAGATGAGTAAAAGTGGAGGGCAGAGAAACCCAAGGCAAAAAACAAAAAGGGCCACGGTACAGCAAAATTCTAAAGGGTCAAAGTGTAATAAAAAGGCAAGCATGAAAGCGTGGTGCCTCAGTGCAAGGAGTATTCGGAACCCAGGAGAGGGCTCTGAGGTAGTAAGAGTGGGTGAGAGCTCAGATGAACAGGACCCCAAGAAAGAATGCAAAAGGCAGGAGGCAAAAGAGCAGACTAGCACTGGGGTAAGTGTAAACCACAAGATGATAGGAAGGGACAATATGTATGAATATAAAGGGGCTGCAGGAGGGGTCAAAACTAAAAATCATGGTTTAAAAACTAGTATTAAAACACTCTACCTAAACGCATGCAGCATTCGAAATAAAATAATTGAGTTGGCGGCACAAATCATTACAAATGGGTATGATATGGTGGCCATTACAGAAACGTGGTTGCAGGGTGGCCAAGACTGGGAATTAAACATACAGGGGTATCCGACAATTCGGAAAGATAGACAAGAAGGGAAAGGAGGTGAGGTAGCTCTGTTAATAAAGGATGATATCAGGGCAGTTGTGAGAGACGATATTGGCTCTAATGAACAAAATGTTGAATCATTGTGGGTGGAGATTAGAGATAGTAAGGGGAAAAAGTCACTGGTGGGCGTAATTTATAGGCCCCCAAATAATAACTTCACAGTGGGGCAGGCAATAATTAAGGGAATAATGGAGGCATGTGAAAAAGGAACGGCAGTAATCATAGGGGATTTTAACCTACATATCGATTGGTCAAATCAAATCGCACGGGGTAGCCTTGAGGAGGAATTCATAGAATGCATACGGGATTGTTTCTTAGAACAGTATGTTACAGAACCTACAAGGGAGCAAGCTATCTTAGATCTCGTCCTGTGTAATGAGACAGGAATAATAAATGATCTCCAAGTAAAAGATCCTCTCGGAATGAGTGATCACAGTATGGTTGAATTTGTAATACAGATTGAGGATGAGGAAGTAGTGTCTCAAACGAGCATACTATGCTTAAACAAAGGGGACTACAGTGGAATGAGGGCAGAGTTGGCTAAAGTAGACTGGAAACACAGACTAAACGGTGGCACAATTGAGGAACAGTGGAGGACTTTTAAAGAGCTCTTTCATAGTGCTCAACAAAAATATATTCCAGTGAAAAAGAAGGGCGGTAAGAGAAGGGATAACCAGCCGTGGATAACCAAGGAAATAAAGGAGAGTATCAAATTAAAAACCAATGCGTATAAGGTGGCCAAGGTTAGTGGGAAACTAGAAGATTGGGAAAATTTTAAACGACAGCAAAGAATGACTAAGAAAGCAATAAAGAAAGGAAAGATAGATTACGAAAGTAAACTTGCGCAAAACATAAAAACAGATCGTAAAAGCTTTTACAGATATATAAAACGGAAAAGAGTGACGAAAGTAAATGTTGGTCCCTTAGAAGATGAGAAGAGGGATTTAATAATGGGAAGTGTGGAAATGGCTGAGACCTTAAACAATTATTTTGCTTCGGTCTTCACAGTGGAAGACACAAAAATCATGCCAAAAATTGCTGGTCACGGGAATGTGGGAAGGGAGGACCTTGAGATAATCACTATCACTCGGGGGGTAGTGCTGGACAGGCTAATGGGACTCAAGGTAGACAAGTCCCCTGGTCCTGATGCAATGCATCCTCGGGTATTAAAAGAGATGGCGGAAGTTATAGCAGATGCATTCGTTATAATCTAACAAAATTCTCTGGACTCTGGGGAGGTATCAACGGATTGGAAAGCAGCTAATGTAACACCTCTGTTTAAAAAAGTGGGCAGACAAAAGGCAGGTAACTATAGGCCGGTTAGTTTAACATCTGTAGTGGGGAAAATGCTTGAAGCTATCATTAAGGAAGAAATAGCGGGACATCTAGATAGGAATAGTGCAATCAAGCAGACGCAACATGGATTCATGAAGGGGAAATCATGTTTAACTAATTTACTGGAATTCTTTGAGGATATAACGAGCATGGTGGATAGAGGTGTACTGATGGATGTGGTGTATTTAGATTTCCAAAAGGCATTCGATAAGGTGCCACACAAAAGGTTACTGCAGAAGATAGAGGTACGCGGAGTCAGAGGAAATGTATTAGCACGGATAGAGAATTGGCTGGCGAACAGAAAGCAAAGAGTCGGGATAAATAGGTCCTTTTCGGGTTGGAAATCGGTGGTTAGTGGTGTGCCACAGGGATCGGTGATGGGACCACAACTGTTTACAATATACATAGATGACCTGGAAGAGGGGACAGAGTGTAGTGTAACAAAATTTGCAGATGACACTAAGATTAGTGGGAAAGCGGGTTGTCTAGAGGACAGAGAGGCTGCAAAGAGATTTAGATAGGTTAAACGAATGGGCTAAGGTTTGGCAGATGGAATACAATGTGAGGTCATCCACCTCGGAAAATGTGAGGTCATTCACGTTGGAAAAAAAAACAGTAAAAGGGAATATAATTTGAATGGCGAGAAATTACAACTTGCTGCGGGCAGAGGGAACTGGGGGTCCTTGTGCATGAATCCCAAAAAGTTAGTTTGCAGGTGCAGCAGGTAATCAGGAAGGCGAATGGAATGTTGGCCTTCATTGCGAGAGGGATGGAGTACAAAAGTAGGGAGGTCCTGCTGCAACTTTATAGGGTATTGGTGAGGCTGCACCTGGAGTACTGCGTGCAGTTTTGGTCACCTTACTTAAGGAAGGATATACTAGCTTTGGAAGGGGTACAGAGACGATTCACTGGGCTGATTCCAGAGATGAGGGGGTTACCTTATGATGATAGATTGAGTAGACTGGGTCTTTACTCGTTGGAGTTCAGAAGGATGAGGGGTGATCTTATAGAAACATTTAAAATAATGAAAGGGATAGACAAGATAGAGACAGAAAGGTTGTTTCCACTGGTCGGGGAGACTAGAACTAGGGGGCACAGCCTCAAAATATGGGGGAGCCAATTTAAAACCGAGTTGAGAAGGAATTTCTTCTCCCAGAGGGTTGTGAATCTGTGGAATTCTCTGCTAGCAGTTGAGGCTAGCTCATTGAATGTATTCAAATCACAGATAGATAGATTTTTAACCAATAAGGGAATTAAGGGTTACGGGGAGCGGGCGGGTAAGTGGAGCTGAGTCCACGGCCACATCAGCCATGATCTTGTTGAATGGCGGAGCAGGCTCGAGGGGCTAGATGGCCTACTCCTGTTTCTAATTCTTATGTTTTTATGTTCTTTGCGTAGGAGCACGTGTAGCGGCTCTAACAGCATGCTCAATTTGGGAAGAAAATTGCCAAAATAGTTCAGGAGCCCCAGGAACGAACACAGCTCTGTCGTGTTACTGGGTCTGGGTGCTCTCTGGATCGCTTCCGTTTTGGACGCAGTAGGTCTGATCCCGTCTGCTGCTACCCTCCTCCCCAGAAATTCTACCTCTGGAGCTAAGAAGACACACTTCGCCTTTTTCAGTCGCAGCCCTACCCCGTCCAGTCTGCGTAGCACCTCCTCCAGGTTGTGGAGGTGTTCTTCAGTATCGCGACCCGTGATGAGGATGTCGTCTTGAAAAACCACCGTCCTTGGAATCGACTTGAGGAGGCTTTCCATATTTCGCTGAAAGATCGCGGCGGCCGAACAAATCCCGAACGGACATCTGTTATACTCAAACTGTGTCGTGATGGTGGTCAGCTTCTTTGACTCACTCGCCAGCTCCTGGGTCATGTAAGCTGAGGTCAGGTCCAATTTTGAAAAAGGTTTGCCACCGGATAGCGTCGCAAAGAGGTCCTTCATTCTCGGTCGCGGGTACTGGTCTTGGAGTGACATCCGATTGATGGTGGCCTTGTAATCACCACATATCCTGACTGACTCATCCGCCTTGAGCACCGACACGATCGGGCTTGCCCAGTCGACTGGCGAGATGATGCCTTCCCTCAGCAGGCGGTCCAATTCGCATTCTATCTTTTCCCGCATCATGTACGGCACCGCTCTGGCCTTGTGGTGTACTGGCCTGACGTCCGGGTTTATGTGAATCACTACCTTGGTCCACATGAAAGTGTTGATGCCGGGTTGAAATCATGAGTCAAATTTGTCCAGGACCTGTGAGCATGATACTCACTCCACAGAAGAAATTTAATTGACATCGCCCCATTTCCAGTTCATGACAGCAAGCCAACTCCTCCCCAGTAGTGCGGGACCGTCCCCCGGGACAATCCAGAGTGGCAACCTGTTCTCCAAATCTTTGTGGGTCACGACTACCGTGGCACTGCCTAGTACCGGAATGATCTCCTTTGTATATGTCCGTAGCAGTGTGTCAATCGGCAATAATTTTGGCCTCCTGGCCTTGGACACCCACAACGTTTCGAACTGTTTGATACTCATCAGGGACTGGCTGGCCCCCGTGTCCAGCTCCATTAGTACTGGGATGCCATTGAGGAGCACTTTCATCATTATCGGTGGCGTCCTGGTATATGAACTGTATATGTGCTCCACATGAACTCGCTGAACTTCAGCTTTCAGCGAATTCCTCCAGTATTCATTTGGCCTCGTAGGGCTTACATCGGGCCCGTACTCCTCGTACATCAACCTGGCTGCAGGCTTCCTGCACATACGTGCCAAGTGACCGCTGACGTTGAGGTTTCTGCAGGTATATTGCTGATACCTGCAAGCTCTGGCTGGGTGTTTGTCTCCACACCTCCAGCATGAGCTAGAGGTCCCATTGTCAGAAACAAAAGGTCCATTACCAGTCGATCGTCTCTGACTGTCTCTGTAACTGTCCTTAAGCGCACCATTAACAGGTGTTGATGGCCCCATTATTGGCCGCATTGTCCATTGCGATGGTATGAATCGCTGTTCAGCGAGCCATTGTCTCTGTTGAATTCCCCCTTTGGGTTCGACTGCATGCTGGGGAATGTCCGATTGTCCTTGTCTGCCTAGAGAACTGTGTGCCGTGTTAACAATGTTGACTCCCTGGTCATTTGCCGCATTTGAGCCAAGATTGTTGCCATAAATCATTCTGGTCTCTTCCTCCCCTGAGATAATTGTCTGGGCTATCATAGCTGCCGCTTTCATGGTCAAGTCTTTGGTCTCAATCAGTTTCCTGAAAACCCCAGCGTGCCCGATGCCCTCAATAAAAAAGTCTTGCGGCATCTCTGCTCTGCATGCATCTGTGAACTTACATAGGCTCGCCAGTCGCCGGAGGTCTGCCACGAAATCTGCAACGCTTTGCCCTTCTCGCCGCCGGTGCATGTGAAACCGGTGTCTCGCCATGTGCATGCTGCTCACCGGTTTAAGGTGTTCCCCGATCAACTTACTGAGCTCTTGTCTTGTCCGCCGGCTTCTCTGGCGCTAGAAGGTCCTTCATCAGGGATTATGTTCTGGATCCACAAACCGTCAGGAGATGAGCCCTGTGTTTGTCAGCCGAATCCTGCCCCAACCATTCCTTCATGACAAAACTTTGCTGTAGTCTCTCAATAAAGTCGTCCCAATCATCACCAACACAGTACCTCTCTTCTGTGCTGCTAGTGGCCATGCTCGCGTGATTTAAATCCCAGTTTCTTGTCGCCAATAATATGTCCTTACTATACAGTATAAATGCACATGAGGCCCATACTTGAGAGAAGATCACTCTGTGACCTGTTACCTTTATTACCAAGACCTCAGGAGACAGATGGTGGGTGGAGCTTCCCCTTTTATTCTGGAATGTCCAGGTTAGGAGTGTCTCCCAGAAGTTCGTCCTCTGTGGTCAGTGTTCTCACAGTGTACAACTTAGGTTAGCTTATACATGGGTTACAATGACAGTTGAATACATGACAAAGATATTAGTAACGGTCTTTTTACAAATTGAGATGGTCCAGGGCTTTCCGCTCCCGAGTTGAATGTCTCAGTTCTGAGCATTCTGAGTCTGTTATGACTGGAGGCTGGGTAGCCGATCTGATGGGAGTGGCAATGACCACATCAGGGATCGAAAGTCCGGATTCATTGATGACAGCAGAGTCCTCTGATGACTGAGGATAGGTTGGTTGGTCACTGATTGTGTCTTCCTCAGACTGTTCCGGTTCATCCATGTGCTGCAGCTTTATCTGATTGACATATTTCCTGCATGTCTTCCCATTCTTGAGCTTAACGATAAACACTCTGTTACCATCCTTGGCTGTAACAGTACCGGTGATCCATTTGGAACCTTGACCATTGTTATATATGCAGACTATAGATATACTCTCTGTGTAGTCACTGTATAGTTGCATAAGATGGAGACTTGATACCTGATGTACTTTCAATAAGGTTTCCACTGTATATATACTATGCTTGCACCACTGGAGGGTGCAACTGGTGGAGACCTGGGTTTCCTGCCCCTGTGGCAGAGGCTGTCCACCAGAGGGCACTGTGGTGGGAGACCTGAGGGTCACCTGCATAGCTGTGCAGGGCCCAGTATAAAAGGCTGCCCACCATGCTTGTGCCTCACTCTGGAGTTCCGAATAAAGGACCAAAGTCACTACAGTTTGAGTACAACACATTGCCCCGTGGAGTCATTCATAAGTACATTACAGACATAACAACCATAATTCAGCACATACACAGGATCATTGATAGAAATGTCAGATGACACAGTAGTGCGATCATGATACCCTTGCAGACTTTGATGTCTGTATTCAACACGATTATTCAAGTCAGGGTGGACAAAAGGAGCTTGGTCTTGAGACCTTTCTTCATCAATAATTCAGCAGGGGAGACCCCGGTGAGCGTATGGGCTCTTGTCCTGTAAGTAAGCAATATGCATGACAAGCAAGTTTGCAGTGAACCTTGAGTTACACATTTCATACTCTGCTTGATGGTTTTGACCGCATGCTCTGTTTGTCCATTGGATGTGTGTTTGAATGGTGCTGACCTCACATGTTTGATACCATTGATTTTCAAGAACTCTTGAAACTCCATACTGGTGAAGCAAGATCTGTTGTCGCTTACAAAGATGTCAGGCAGACCATGCGTAGCAAACATGACACAAAAGCTCTCAATGGTAGCTGTGGATGTGCTGGATGACATGATTTTACACTCTATCCACTTGGAATAAGCATCCACCACAACTAAGAACATCTTTCCCAGGAAGGGACCTGCAAAGTCGATGTGGATCCTGGACCATGGTTTAGATGGCCACGACCACAGACTCAGTGGCGATTCCGCTGGTGCTTTACTTAGCCGCATGCAAGTGTTGCAGTGATGCAAGCATGATTCCAGATCAGAGTTAATTCCAGGCCACCATACATGAGATCTGGCAATGGCTTTCATCGTGACAATACTGGGATGAGTGCGATGTAGATCATGCACAAATTTCCCTCTGCCTTTCTTGGGCATAACAACACGATTACCCCACATATAAAATCTGACTGAATGGATAGCTTGTCTTTGCAATGGATGTAAGGTTTGGTCTCCTCACACATTTGCTTGGGTATGGCAGACCAACCAGCACTAAGGATACAATGTTTCACAGCTGATAATATTGGGTCCTGGCTGATCCAGGTCTTAACTTGTTGGGCTGTGACAGGGGTTCCTTCACTTTCAAAAGCATCCATGATTAACAGTAAGTCTGCTGGTTGTGGTGTTTTCACCTCCGGTGTGGGCAACGGCAGAATTCAATGCATCGGCACAATTCTCAGTGCCAGGTCTATGGCGAATGACATAATCATAGGCAGATAATGTCAGCGCCCACCTCTGGATGCGGGACGATGTATGGGTATTGAAACCTTTGTTTTCCGAAAACAATGAAATGAGTGGCTTGTGATCTGTTTCCAGTTCAAACCGAAGACCAAACAGGTACTGATGCATCTTTTTAACCCCATACACACCGGCTAGTGCTTCTTTCTCTATCATGCTGTAGGCTCTTTCCATCTTTGACAAACTTTTTGAAGCATATGCAACAGGTTGTAATTTGCCCGACTCATTAGCTTGTTGGAGCATGTAACCAACTCCATATGTCGAAACATCACAGGCCAATACTAGACGCTTACATGGATCATAATGTACCAGCAGCTTGTTAGAGCAAAGCAGATTAGTAGCTTTCTCAAAAGCTCTATCTTGAGACACAACCCAAACCCTGTTGTCACCTTTTCTGAGCAACATATGCAGTGGCTCTAATAAGGTGCTCAATCTAGGTAAGAAATTACTAAAGTAGTTGAGCAGACCAAGGAACAAACACGTCTCCATCACATTCTGAGGCTTGGGTGCATTTTTGATGGCCTTGGTTTTCGAGTTCGGAGGCCTGATACCGTCAGCAGCAATTTTCCTCCCCAGGAATTTGAATTCCGGTGCGATGAAGGCGCACTTCGAGCGTTTCGATCTGAGTCCCACTTTGTCTAGATGTTGTAGAACCTTTTCCAGGTTGTTCAGATGTTTGGCGGAGTCACGACCTGTGACCAGTATGTCATCTTGGAACACGACGGTTCTGGGGAAGGACTTCATGTTCCTCTGAAATATGGCTGCAGCCGAGCGAATTCCAAAAGGGCACATGTTGTAGATAAACAGTCCTTATGAGTGTTGATGCAAGTAAGTTTCTTCGAAGTGTCGACCAGCTCCTGTGTCATGTAGGCTGACGTCAGATCCAGTTTTGTGAACGACTTCCCTGTGGCTAGCGTTGCAAACTGGTCATCAGCCTTTGGTAACCAGTATTGATCCTGTTTCAAAACTTGGTTGATCGTAACCTTGTAGTCGCCACAAATCCTGACAGTGCCATCACTTTTCAACATGAGAACAATGGGGCTGGCCCATTCGTTAAATTCGACCGGTGATATGATCCCTTCACGCTGGAAGAGGAAGACACAGATAACCTTCTGGAAGTACTAGGGGACCGAGGGTCTAGTGAGAAGGAGGAACTGAAGGATATCTTTATTAGGCGGGAAATTGATGGGATTGAAGGCCGATAAATCCACGGGGCCTGATAGTCTGCATCCCAGAGTATTTAAGGAAGTGGCTCTAGAAATAGTGGATGCATTGGTGATCATTTTCCAACAGTCTATCAACTCCGGCTCAGTTCCTATGGACTGAAGGGTAGCTAATGTAACACCACTTTTAAAAAAGAGAGGGAGAGAGAAAGCGGGTAATTATAGACCGGTTAGCCTGACATCAGTAGTGGGGAAAATGTTGGAATCAATTATTAAGGATGAAATAGCGCATTTGGAAAGCAGTGACAGGATCGGTCCAAGTCAGCATGGATTTATGAAAGGGAAATCATGCTTGACAAATCTTCTGGGATTTTTTGAGGATGTAACTAGTAGAGTGGACAAGGGAAAACCAGTGGATGTGGTGTATTTGGACTTTCAAAAGACTTTTGACAAGGTCCCACACAAGAGATTGGTGTGCAAAATCAAAGCACATGGTATTGGGGGTAATGTACAGACGTGGAAAGAGAATTGGTTGGCAAACAGAAAGCAGAGAGTCGGGATAAACGGGTCCTTTTCAGAATGGCAGGTAGTGACTAGTGGAGTGCTGCAGGGCTCAGTGCTGGGACACCAGCTCTTTACAATATACATCAATGATTTGGATGAAGGAATTGAGTGTAATATCTCCAAGTTTGCAGATGACACTAAACTGGGTAGCGGTGTGAGCTGTGACGGGGACGCTATGAGGCTGCAGGGTGACTTGGGCAGGTTAGCTGAGTGGGCAAATGCATGGCAGATGCAGCATAATGTGGATAACTGTGAGGTTATCCACTTTGGGGGCAAAAACGCGAAGACAGAATATTATCTGAATGGCGGCAGATGAGGAAAAGGGAAGGTGCAACGAGACCTGGGTGTCATGGTTCATCAGTCATTGAAAGTTGGCATGCAGGTACAGCAGGCGGTGAGGAAGACAAATAGTATGTTGGCCTTCATAGCTAGGGGATTTGAGTAGAGGAGCAAGGAGGTCTTACTGCAGTTGTACAGGGCGTTGGTGAGGCCTCACCTGGAATATTGTGTTAGTTTTGGTCTCCTAATCTGAGGAAGGACATACTTGCTATTGAGGGAGTGCAGCGAAGGTTCACCAGACTGATTCTCGGGATGGCAGGACTGACATATGAGAAGAGACTGGATCAACTGGGCCTTTATACATTGGAGTTTAGAAGGATGAGAGGGGATCTCATAGAAACATCTAAGATTCTGACGGGACGGGATAGGTTAGATGCGGGTAGAATGTTCCCGATGTTGGGGAAGTCCAGAACCAGAGGACACAGTCTTAGGATAAGGGGTAGGCCATTTAGGACTGAGATGAGGAGAAACTTCTTCACTCAGAGAGTTGTTAACCTGTGGAATTCCCTGCCGCAGAGAGTTGTTGATGCCAGTTCATTGGATATATTCAAGAGGGAGTTAGATATGGCCCTTATGGCTAAGGGGATCAAGGGGTATGGAGAGAAAGCAAGAAAGGGGTACTGAGGGAATGATCAGCCATGATCTTATCGAAGGGCCGAATGGCCTACTCCTGCACCTATTTTTTCTATGCTTCTATGAGTCTGTCCAGTTCAACTTCTCCCTCATTATGTACGGAACTGTCCGAGCTTTATGATGGACGGGTCTTGCATCCGAGTCTATGTGGATCTGCACCTTGGCTCCCGTGAAATTACCAATGCCTTGTTCAAACAGCGAGGGGAACTTGCTCAGCACTTAAGCACATGGAGTATCCTCCTCCGATGACAACGCTTTGATCTCGTTCCCGTTCCATTTGATTTTTTCTAACCAGTTCCTGCCGAACAGTGTTGGACCATTGCCTGGAACAATCCATAACGGTAAATCGTGAACCGCATCATCATACGGCACCTTGATTACTGCACTGCCAATCACCTTTTGAGTTTTTTAGTGTACATACGCAACTTGGCACTGACTAGACTCAGCTTAGGTCTCACAGCCTTAGTGTCCCACAGCCTGTCGAATGTCCTCTGGCTCATTATTGATTGACTCGCACCCATGTCCAATTCCATCGATACCGGCACACAATTAAGTTTTACATTAATCATTATCGGTTGGCTCTTAGTTAGGAACGAATACAGTCGATACACTTCCTCCTCTGGTATCTCAGATTGCATATCCGGATCCGCGCGAGACTGGTCATTATCCTCCACATGGTGTGTTGCAGCACGCTTGCTCAGTTGCAGACACATAGAAACATAGAAACATAGAAAATAGGTGCAGGAGTAGGCCATTCGGCCCTTCTAGCCTGCACCGCCATTCAATGAGTTCATGGCTGAACATTCAACTTCAGTACCCCATTCCTGCTTTCTCGCCATACCCCTTGATCCCCCTAGTAGTAAGGACCTCATCTAACTCCTTTTTGAATATATTTAGTGAATTGGCCTCAACAACTTTCTGTGGTAGAGAATTCCACAGGTTCACCACTCTCTGGGTGAAGAAGTTCCTCCGCATCTCGGTCCTAAATGGCTTACCCCTTATCCTTAGACTGTGACCTCTGGTTCTGGACTTCCCCAACATTGGGAACATTCTTCCTGCATCTAACCTGTCTAACCCCGTCAGAATTTTATATGTTTCTATGAGGTCCCCTCTCATTCTTCTGAACTCCAGTGAATACAAGCCCAGTTGATCCAGTCTTTCTTGATAGGTCAGTCCCGCCATCCCGGGAATCAGTCTGGTGAACCTTCGCTGCACTCCCTCAATAGCAAGAATGTCCTTCCTCAGGTTAGGAGACCAAAACTGTACACAATACTCCAGGTGTGGCCTCACCAATGCCCTGTACAACTGTAGCAACACCTCCCTGCCCCTGTACTCAAATCCCCTTGCTATGAAGGCCAACATGCCATTTGCTTTCTTAACCGCCTGCTGCACCCGCATGCCAACCTTCAATGACTGATGTACCATGACACCCAGGTCTCTTTGCACCTCCCCTTTTCCTAATCTGTCACCATTCAGATAATAGTCTGTCTCTCTGTTTTTACCACCAAAGTGGATAACCTCACATTTATCCACATTATACTTCATCTGCCATGCATTTGCCCACTCACCTAACCTATCCAAGTCGTTCTGCAGCCTCACAGCATCCTCCTCGCAGCTCACACTGCCACCCAACTTAGTGTCATCCGCAAATTTGGAGATACTACATTTAATCCCCTCATCTAAATCATTAATGTACAGTGTAAACAGCTGGGGCCCCAGCACAGAACCTTGCGGTACCCCACTAGTCACTGCCTGCCATTCTGAAACGTCCCCATTTACTCCTACTCTTTGCTTCCTGTCTGACAACCAGTTCTCAATCCATGTCAGTACACTACCCCCAATCCCATGTGCTCTAACTTTGCACATCAATCTCTTGTGTGGGACCTTGTCGAACGCCTTCTGAAAGTCCAAATATACCACATCAACTGGTTCTCCCTTATCCACTCTACTGGAAACATCCTCAAAAAATTCCAGAAGATTTGTCAAGCATGATTTCCCTTTCACAAATCCATGCTGACTTGGACCTATCATGTCACCTCTTTCCAAATGCACTGCTATGACATCCTTAATAATTGATTCCATCATTTTACCCACTACCGATGTCAGGCTGACCGGTCTATAATTCCCTGTTTTCTCTCTCCCTCCTTTTTTAAAAAGTGGGGTTACATTGGCTACCCTCCACTCCATAGGAACTGATCCAGAGTCAATGGAATGTTGGAAAATGACTGTCAACGCATCCACTATTTCCAAGGCCACCTCCTTAAGTACTCTGGGATGCAGTCCATCAGGCCCTGGGGATTTATCGGCCTTCAATCCCATCAATTTCCCCAACACAATTTCCCGGCTAATAAGGATTTCCCTCAGTTCCTCCTCCTTACTAGACCCCCCGACCCCTTTTATAACCGGAAGGTTGTTCGTGTCCTCCTTCGTGAATACCGAACCAAAGTACTTGTTCAATTGGTCCGCCATTTCTTTGTTCCCCGTTATGACTTCCCCTGATTCTGACTGCAGAGGACCTACGTTTGTCTTTACTAACCTTTTTCTCTTTACATATCTATAGAAACTTTTGCAATCCGTCTTAATGTTCCCTGCAAGCTTCTTCTCATACTCCATTTTCCCTGCCCTAATCAAACCCTTTGTCCTCCTCTGCTGAGCTCTAAATTTCTCCCAGTCCCCAGGTTCGCTGCTATTTCTGGCCAATTTGTATGCCACTTCCTTGGCTTTAATACTATCCCTGATTTCCCTAGATAGCCACGGTTGAGCCACCTTCCCTTTTTTATTTTTAAGCCAGACAGGAATGTACAATTGTTGTAGTTCATCCATGCGGTCTCTAAATGTCTGCCATTGCCCATCCACAGTCAACCCCTTAATTATCATTCGCCAATCCATCCTAGCCAATTCACGCCTCATACCTTCAAAGTTAGCCTTCTTTAAGTTCTGGACCATGGTCTCTGAATTAACTGTTTCATTCTCCATCCCAATGCAGAATTCCACCATATTATGGTCACTCTTCCCCAAGGGGCCTCGCACAACGAGATTGCTAATTAATCCTCTCTCATTACATAACACCCAGTCTAAGATGGCCTCCCCCCTAGTTGGTTCCTCGACATATTGGTCTAAAAAACCATCCCTTATGCACTCCAGAAAATCCTCCTCCACCGTATTGCTTCCAGTTTGGTTAGCCCAATCTATGTGCATATTAAAGTCACCCATTATAACTGCTGCACCTTTATTGCACGCACCCCTAATTTCCTGTTTGATGCCCTCCCCAACATCACTACTACTGTTTGGAGGTCTGTACACAACTCCCACTAAGGTTTTTTGCCCTTTGGTGTTCTGCAGCTCTACCCATATAGATTCCACCTCATCCAAGCTAATGTCCTTCCTAACTATTGCCTTAATCTCCTCCTTAACCAGCAATGCTACCCCACCTCCTTTTCCTTTTATTCTATCCTTCCTGAATGTTGAATACCCCTGGATGTTGAGTTCCCAGCCCTGATCATCCTGGAGCCACGTCTCCGTAATCCCAATCACATCATATTTGTTAACATCTATTTGCACAGTTAATTCATCCACCTTATTGCGGATACTCCTTGCATTAAGACACAAAGCCTTTAGGCTTGTTTTTTTAACACCTTCTGTCCTTTTAGAATTTTGCTGTACAATGGCCCTTTTTGTTCTTTGCCTTGGGTTTCTCTGCCCTCCACTTTTCCTCATCTCCTTTCTGTCTTTTGTTTTTGCCTCCTTTTTGTTTCCCTCTATCTCCCTGCATTGGTTCCCATCCCCCTGCCATATTAGTTTAACTCCTCCCCAACAGCACTCGCAAACACTCCCCCGAGGACATTGGTTCCGATTCTGCCCAGGTGCAGACCGTCCGGATTGTACTGGTCCCACCTCCCCCATGCATTAGAGATGCCCCACTTTTGAACAGCCTTTACAAATATACTGTTTAAACCGACACTGATGATGCCGATGATTTCCCCCACAACGGCAACACGGTGACATCGGATTCATTCCCATTGGCGGACTTTGAGCAGCCACAGGTTTCGCGTACTCAGTCAGGTACGCCCTGCTATATGCAGCCCTGCCAAATGACGATATTATCTTGTTTACAGTACTTGCCGAGTTCCGATTTTTTCCATGATATCTGCTTTAAGCTTTTGTCCATCGTCATGCATGATTGGGCAATTGTGATGGCCTTGCTCAAATCCAGCGTCTCCGTCGCCAGTAGCTTACGCAGGATCACCTCGTGGTTGATGCCGATAACAAAGAAGTCCCGCAGCATATCTGCCAACGCAGTTTCAAACTTACACGATCCAGCTAGACGTCTTAGGTTGGCAACGAATACCGATACATCATGGCCCTCAGAACGAACGTGCGTATAGAATCAACATCTTGAGATGATGATGCCTTCATCTGGTTTGGGATGGTCACGTACCAGAGCACACAATGTTTCATAGTCCTTGTCCATTGGACTTAAGGGCGAGAGGAGATTCTTTATGCGTCCATAGATTTTTGGACCGCAAACCGTGAGGCGGATCGCCCGCGCCGAACTGCGTCAGCCTCTTTCTCCATTTTGTTGGCCACTAAATACTGGTTCAAACGGGCTACAAAGTCTGCCCAATCTTCTCCCTCCATGAATCGCTCCAGAATTCCAATTGTGCTCATTTTTGCATGCAAAGGTTCTTGTTAACTCGTCGCCAAATGTTGTGTATGCAATAACTCAATAGACTGAATACTGTAAACTCCGAACAGGTACAAACCTGGCTCTGCTTTATTAAGGCCCAAAGTGATTACATTACAAGATAGCTGGCCTTTTATACCTGGGCCGCACACACGTGCACACAGTGTAATGACTTCTGACAATGGCGCCACCTGGTGGCTAGGAAACCCAAGCATACATACATGACAGAAGTAGTCTACAATACGACTGACTCCTGGAACAGGGGTTGTTTACACTATGGAGTACAGTCAAGGGCGTGCAACACGCATGCTACAGTCAACTCCATAGAATCATAGAAGCCTATGGCAGAGAAGGAGGCATTCAGCCTATCGTGTCTGTATAAGCAGTGGCTGAATTTCTGGCAGGGGTTGAATTTGAACCCTCAAAGAGATTGGAGCCTTAATCTGACACCTTTGACACCACCTCTCCTGTAAAAGCGATTCAATGGAACAGAGACTTCTTTAATGCAACAAAATACCTGTCTCCATTATTGCAACATACATTACTATCCATATTTCGGATAAATCCAGAAATGTTGGACTTGCAGTAAAGGCTTGTACTGTGCTGTGCTGACTGTATTGAGAAGGTATACCTGTTAAAAGCTCAGTAATCAGCAGTGTAGTTAAACCCAAAAAGTTCATTTTGTTAATATCACAAATCATTTTACTGTCAGTTTTAATGGACAGAAACATATTTCTGTCCCTCACATAAGAAATAGGGGCAGGAGTAGGCCATTTGGCCCTTCAAGCCTGCTCACCATTTAATAAGATCATGGCTGATCTGATCATGGACACAGCTCCACTTCCCTGCCTGCTCCCCCTAACCCTTTATTCCCTTATCGCTCAAAAATTTGTCTATCACCGCCTTAAATACATTCAATGACCCAGCCGAATTCCATGGATTTACTACTCTCTGAGAGAAGAAATTCCTCCTCATCTCAGTTTTAAATGGGCGGCCCCTTATTCTGTGACCATGGGCCCGAACATCTTGGCTTACCGGCCACTGCCACCGGTTGCCGCCGAGTTTTTTGGGCGGTTTCCCCTCGGTGCCATTTTCGTGGAGGCTTCCCGGCGACGGGAGGGGAGTACCGCTGAGAACTGCTCGCTGATGGCCACTGGCGCACAAGGCACATAAGTGTCCTCCCACCTGCCGAGCTGCCAATTTAGTGCAGGCGGGAGTCGGCAGCAGCAGGGGGAAGGACCACTGCATGAAGGCAGCTCTAACTCCAACGGGGTAAGTCATTATTTTGCCACCGGGCGGTACTGACATATCTTTTAGAGGAATCTTCCTGGCAAAGTATCGCCAGGACTCTCGCTGGTCCTTTGGGTGGCAATGGACGGGCCATGGCTTTGACCAAGTTCGGGCCCTATGTCCCCTAGTTACAGTTTGCCCTATGAGGGGAAATATCCTCTCTGCACCCATCTTGTCGAGCCCCTTCATTATCTGATATGTTTCGATAACATCACCTCTCATTCTTTTGAACTCTAATGAGTATAGGCCCAAGGTACCCAACCTTTCTTCATAAGTCAACACCTCTCCCCTCTGGAATCAACCTAGTGAACCTTCTCTGAACAGCCTCCAATGCAAGTATGTTGTTATGCATGTAAACTTTACTAGTGTGTAAGACTTGCCACCAGGGGGCACACCTGTGGGAGAGCCAAGGGTCACCTGCACACTGGGCAAGGCAGTCCACCATGCTGCTTCCTCACTCTGGAGTTACATTAAAGAGACCAAGGTCACAACAGTTTGAGCTTACAGTATACAGTCTTGTGGAGTTATTCTGAACATAACATATATCCTTCCTTACATACGGAGACCAAAATTGCATGCAGTACTGTAGGTTTGGCCTCACCAATACCTTGTGGGAGGACTTCTCTGCTTTTATACTCTATCCCCCTTGCAATAAAGGCCAACATTCTATTTGTCTTCCTGATTACTTGCTGTATCTGCATACTCATTTTTTGTGTTTCATGCACAAGGAACCCCAGGTCCTTCTGTACTGTAGCACTTTGCAATTTTTCTCCATTTAAGTTATAAATTGCTTTTCTATTTTTTTCTGCCAACGTGTATAAGCTCACATTTTCCAACATTATACTCCATCTGCCAAATTTTTGTCCACTCACTTAGTCAGTCTATATCCTGTTGCAAACTTTTTTGTGGCCTCCTCACAATTTGCTTTCCCACTCATCTTTGTATCATCAGCAAACTTGGCTACATTACAGTCGGCCCCTTCATCTAAGTCATTAATATAGATTGTAAATAGTTGAGGCCCCAGCACCGATCCCTTCGGCACCCCACTAGTTACCGTTTGCCAACCGGAAAATAACCCATTTATTCCCACTCTCCTTTTTAGTTAGTTAGCCAATCCTCTATTCATGCTAATATATTACCCCCAATCCCGTGAATTTTTATCTTGTGCAGTAACCTTTTGTGTGGCACCTTATCAAATGCCTTCTGGAAATCCAAATACACCACATCCACTGGTTCCCCCTTATCCACCCTACATGTTGCATCCTCAAAGAACTCCAGCAAATTTGTTAAACATGATTTCCTTTCATAAAACCATGCTGACTCTGCTTGATTGAATCATGCTTTTTATAAAGTCCTTACTCTACAGTATGAAACCACACGAGGCACATTCTGGGGACAAGGTCACTCTGTGACCGTCACTCTTTATTTACAGGACTCCAAAGACGATGACCCTGCGTGGGACCTCCCTTTTTATACCTGTGTGATCAGGTAAGGAGTGTCTTCCACAAGTTCACCCCTTGTGGTTAAGGTGTGCATCTAGGTTGCGTGTATGCAGTAATACAGTGATGTTACATGGTGGTTACATACATGACATCAGCTCCCCTCTCACCCCACCCCTCCAAAGTCTTATTGGGATCATAGGTTTAGTCTTTCAGGTGGTCTACACTCCCTCGTGGAGCGCCGCAGTTGGGGCTCTGGTTGTTGGACACTGACGTGAGTGTCTGTCACCTGTGGTGATTCCAGCCTGTCCGGGCTGACCGCAGGGACTGTGCATTCTTCTGATTGCTCTTGTTGCTCGTACACTGGCGGTGTTGTGAGCTCCATCTCATGGTCTTCTTCAGGTTCCTCCGTGTCGAGGCTGAACCTTTTTTTTACTTGGTCCAGATGCTTACGGCATATCTGACCATTGTTGAGTTTTACCACGATGACCCTATTTCCCTCTTTGTCAATTACAGTGTCCTCAAGCCATTTGGGCCCCATGGCGTGATTGAGGACGAGTACAAGATCGCTTATTTCTATACATCTCCCTCTCGAATTACGGTCATGGTACTCGTTTTGTGACTTGCACTTGCCTTCAACTATGTCGGTCAGAACTGGAACAACCGAGTTTTGAGTGTCCGTTTCATTAGTAGCTCTGCAGGCGGGACCCCCGTGAGCGAGTGCGGTCGGGATCTATAGGCCAGCAGGAGACGCGATAGGCGGCATTGTAGGGAGGGTCCTTGAATCCTGAGCATACCTTGCTTAATGATTTGGACCGCAAGTTCCGCCTGGCCATTGGAGGCCGGCTTGAATGGCGCAGTCCTGACGTGGTTGATGCCGTTGCCCGACATGAAGTCCCGGAATTCCTAGCTTGTGAAACATGGGCCATTATCACTAACCAGGATGTCCGGCAAGCGATGAGTTGCAAAGATCGCACGTAGGCTTTCCACGGTGGTGGATGACATGCATGAATTCAGAATGATGCACTCAATCCATTTTGAGTACTCATCTACCACAATAAGGAACATCTTTCCCATGAAGGGGCTCGCGTAGTGAACATGAATGCGTGACCATGGCCTGGTGGGCCAGGGCCACGGGCTGAGCGGGGCCTCCCTGGGGGCATTACCCAGCTGGGCACACGTCGTGCACCTGCGAACAGAGTGTTCTAGGTCTGAATCAATTCCAGGCCACCAAACGTGTGACCAGGCAATGGCCTTCATCAGCACAATGCCTGGGTGCTCGCTGTGGAGTTCCCTGGTGAATGTTCCCTGCCCTTCTGGGGCATAACTACCCGGATGCCCCATAGTAGGAGAGCTCATCCATCCATCTGTGGAACGGTCTGACCTCCTCAGGGCATGTTTCGTGTGCGGGCGCCCAATCCCCAGTCAGGACACATTTCTTAATCATGGATAGAAGGGGATCTCTGTTTGTCCAGATTTTGATCTGGCGGGCTGTGATGGGGGAGCCTGCACTGTCAAAGGCATCAACAGCCATGACCATCTCGGCGCTTTGCTCCGCTGCCCCCTCAGTGGTGGCCAGTGGAAGCCTGCTGAGCGCGTCAGCGCAATTTTCAGTGCCGGGCCGGTGCCGGATGGAGCCAGCGTGAGAGCCCATCGCTGTATGCGAGCTGATGCGTTGGCATTGATAGCCTTGCTGTCTGACAACAGGGATTTTAATGGCTTGTGGTCCGTCTCTAATTCAAACTTCCTACCAAAGAAGTACTGATGCATTTTTTTTACACCATAGACACATGCAAGCGCTTCCTTTCGACCATCCCATATCCCCGTTCTGCTTGAGAGAGCGACTTGGAGGCATAAACCACAGGTTGTAGTTGACCCTCAGCATTGCCCTGCTGCAACACGCACCCAACCCCATAGGACGATGCATCACATGTCAGAACCAATTTTTTACAGGGGTCGTACAGGGTCAACAACTTGTTTGAACAAAGTAGGTTTCGTGCCCGATCAAAAGTGCGTTCCTGACAGTCCCCCCAAAATTAATTGCACCCCTTACGCAGGAGCACGTGTAGTGGCTCCAACAACGTGCTCACATTCGGTAGAAAGTTCCCGAAATAATTCAACAGTCCCAGGAATGAACGCAATTCCGATGAGCCTGGGTGCTCATCGATTCGCCTCTGTTTTGGATTCGGTGGGCCGAATCCCATCTGCAGCAACCCTCCTGCCCAGAAACTCAACCCCAGGAGCTAAGAACACACACTTAGACTTCTTGAGTCGCAGGCCTACCCGATCCAGTCGGCGTAGCACCTCCTCCAGGTTGTGGAGGTGTTCCTCGGTGTCTCGACCCGTGATGAGGATGTCATCCTGGAATACGATCGTTCCAGGAATGGATTTAAGCAGGCTTTCCATGTTTCTTTGAAAAATCATGGCCGCTGTTCGAATGCCAATCGGGCACCTGTTATAAACGAACAGTCCCTTGCGCATGGTGGTGGTGGTCAGTAGTTTAGATTCGTCAGCCAGTTCCTGGGTCATATAGGCTGAAGTGAGATCCAACTTGGTGAACAGCTTGCCGCCTGCCAGCGTGGCGAAGAGGTCCTCTGCTCGGGAATGGCTATTGATCTTGTAGGGACACCCGATTGATGGTGGCCTTGTAGTCGCCACAGATCCTGGCAGAGCCATCCGCTTTTAGGACGGGAACGATGGGGCTCGCCCAGTCGCTGAATTCAACAGGTGAGATGATGCCCTCTTTCAACAGCCGGTCCAATTCGCTCTCGATCTTTTCCTGCATGACATACGGCACCGCTCTGGCTTTGTGGTGCACTGGCCTGGCGTCAGGGGTGATGTGTATCACTACTTTGGTGCCTTTGGAAGTCCCGGCGCCAGGTTGGAATAGTGAATCGAATTGTTGTAGGACTTGTGAGCACGAACTTCGCTCCACAGATGACATTGCGTGAACATCCCCCCATTTCCAGTTCATCTCGGCTAACCAGCTCCTCCCCAACAGTGCGGGACCATTGCCCGGGACAATCCAGAGTGGCAGCCGATTCACTAACCCATTGTGTGTGACAGCCAACATTGCACTGCCTAGCACCAGAATGATTTCTTTAGTGTAAGTCCGTAATTGTGTCTCAATACGTGCTAATTTGGGTCTACTGGCTTTAAGTGGCCATAGCTTCTCAAATTGCTGAACGCCCATGAGTGACTGGCTGGCCCCAGTGTCCAGCTCTATGCGTAACATTTAATAAAACCCTCATCATCATTGGTGGCGTTTTCGTGTATGAACTGTGAATATTCGCCACATGGACCCGCTGAACCTCAGCGTCCATCGATTTGCCCCAAAAGTCATCCTGCCTCAAGGAACCCTCTTCTGGTCCATCCGCCTCATATATTAGTCTGGTTGCAGGCTTCGTGCACATTCAAGCTGAGTGGCCACTGAGATTGCAGTTCCTGCAGGCAAACTGTTGAATTCTGCAGGATCTGGCTGAGTGTTTTCCCCCACACCTCCAGCATGAGTTAAAGTTTCCATTGTTGTGAACAAAGGGACTATGGCTAGGCATTCCGCGCTGACTGTCCCTTTGACTGCTCTTAAGTACCCTATTAGTGGGTGTCAATGGCCCCATCCCGGGCCGCATTGTCCATGGCGTGAATGTCCGTTCAGCCTGCCATTGTCTCTGTTGAAGTCCTACTCTGGGGTCTATAGCTGCCTGGGGAGTGTCGAACTGCCCCTGCTTGCCTGCGGGGCTCTGAGTCGCCTTGATGATATTGACTCCCTGATCCATCGCCGTGTTAGAGGCAGAATTGCGCGCGTATATTATTTTCGTCTCTTCCTCCCCCGCTATGAAAGTTTGAGCTATCAACGCCGCCGCTTCCAAGGTCAAATCCTTGTTCTCAATTAATTTGCAGAAAATTCCCGCATGACCGATGCCCTCGATAAAGAAATCCCTTAGCATCCCCCCCCTGCAGGTGTTTGTGAACTTACAGAGGCTGGCCAAATGCCAGAGGTCCGCTATGAAGTCCGGTATGCTCTGTCCTTCACGACGTCGGTGGGTGTAGAATCTGTGTCGGGCCATATGTATGTTACTCACCGGTTTTAGGTGCTCCCTGATCAATTTGCTAAGATCTTCAAAGGTTTTGTCTGCCAGCTTTTCAGGTGCTAGTAAGTCCTTCATGAGCGCGTAAGTCTTTGGTCCGCAGCTGGTCAAAAGATGAGCCCTTTGCTTGTTGGCCGCTGCATCCCCCAGCCATTCTTTCGTAATGAAGCTTTGCTGAAGCCTCTTGACAAAATCGTCCCAGTCTTCCCCAACACAGTACCATTCCTCTGTGCTACCGGTGGCCATTCTCGTGGGTAGTGAATTCCCGTTTCTCGTCGCCAATGTAAAGTCCTTACTCTACAGTATGGAACCACACGAGGTACATTCTGGGGACAAGGTCACTCTGTGACCTTAACTCTTTATTTACAGGACTCCAAAGACGATGATCCTGTGTGGGACCTCCCTTTTTATACCTGTGTGATCAGGTAAGGAATGTCTCCCACAAGTTCACCCCTTGTGGTCAAGGTGTGCATCTAGGTTGCGTGTATACAGTAATACATGTTACATGGTGGTTACATACATGACACTTTTCAAAATGTCCTGCTACTGCTTCCTTAATAATGGACTCCAGCATTTTCCCAACGACAGATGTTAGGCTAACTGGTCTATAGTTTCCTGCTTTTTCTCTGCCTCCTTTTTTTTACATAGAGGTGTTACATTTGTGGTTTTCCAATCCGCTAGGACCGCCCCAGAATCCAGGGAATTTTGGTAGATTACAACCAATGCATCCACTATCACTGCAGTCACTTCTTTTAAGACTCTAGGATGTAAACCATCAGGTCCAGGGGACTTGTTCACCTTTAATCCCATTATTTTACCAAATACTACTTCATTAGTGATAATGATTGTATTAAATTCCTCCCTCCCTATAGCCCCTTGATTATCCACTATTGGAATGTTTTTAGTGCCTTCTGCCGTGAAGACCGATACAAAATATTTGTTCAATGTCTCTGCTATTTCCCTATTTTCCATTATTAATTCCACAGTCTCATCCTCTAGGGAACCAACATTTACTTTAGGCACTCTTTTCCTTTTAATGTGCCCGTTTTTACATTTCATGCTAGTTTACTTTTGTAATCTATCTTCCCTCTCTTTATCATTTTTTTAGTCATTCTTTGCTGGCTTTTAAAAGTTTCCCAATCCTCTGGCTCCCACTAGTCTTGGCCACATTGTATGCCCTTATTTTCAATTTGATACCATCACTTATTTCCTTAGTTAGCCATGGATGATTATCCCTTCTCTTACAGTCTTTCCTTCTCATTGGGATATACTTATGTTTCAAGTTATGAAATATCTCCTTAAATGTCTGCCACTGCTCATCAACCGTTCCATACTTTAATCTATTTTCACAGTCCACTTTAGCCAACTCTGCCTTCATACCTTTGTATTCTCCTTTATTTAAGCTTAGGACACTGATTTGAGATCCAATTTTCTCACCCTCCAACTGAATTTGAAATTCAACCATGTTATGGTCACTCATTACGAGATCATTTATTAATCCTGGTGTAAGATAGCCTGCTTCCTAGTTGGTTCTGCAATATACTCAAGGAAAATAACCCAGATGAACTCTTCCTCAGGGCAACCTGGCCAATTTGCTTGGTCCAATCAATATGAAGGTTAAAATCGCCCATGATTCTTGCTGTTCCTTTATTACAAGACTCCATTATTGCTTGATTTATACTCCGTCCAACAATGTAGCTACTGTTAGGGCTCCTATGGACTATGCTTATTATTCCTTATCTCCACCCAAACTGATTCAACATCTTGATCTTCTGAGTCAATATCGTTTCTCACTAACTCACTGATCTCATTCTTTATTAACAGTGCTACCCCACCTCCTTTTCCTTTCTGTCTGTCCTTCCGAATTGTCAAATACCCCATAATATTTAGTTCCCAGTCCTGGTCACTTTGCAACCACGTCTCTGTAATGGCTATCAGATCATACCCATTTGTATCTATTCGTGCCGTCAACTCGTCTATTTTGTTATGAATGCTGCGTGCATTCAGATAAAGAGCTTTTAATTTTGTTTTTTTTTTTAACCTTTTTTTCTGCTTTGACTCCATTTTCTGATTTATCTTTATGTTTATACATTCTGTCCCTTCCTGGCACACTCTGGTTTTCATTTCCCCTGCTCTATTGCCTCCTTATTCTTTGACTTTTAAAATTTTCGCTCACCTAAACCCTCCCCCCTGCTAATTAGTTTAAAGCCCTCTCTACAGCCCTAGTTATTTGATTCGCCAGGACCCTAGTCCCAGCACGGTCACAACATTCCAATCATGATTCCTCTCTGGGTTTGTCTATTCTTTAAAATATATATTTTGCTCCTCCCCCTTTTCCAGTTGTATTAATATGTCTGTCTGCCTCTTATTTTCATGTTTTGAAACTTGAAATCTGAATTTGAAATGTTAACATGTCTGCTCTCCTCATAGATGTTGACTGAACTGCATGTGTTTTCAGTATTTTCTGTCTTTGTTATTAATTTCCAGCAGCTGCAGTATTTTACTTTTTAATTAATCCGGTTAAGTTTTCACTTCATTACTCTATTGCTATAGTGTAAATAAGACAGTGTACTGTTCTTGCAATGGGTCTACTATGAAAATCATTGAATAACACAATGCATTGTTTGGCTCCTAAATTAATGCCATAATCTTCTTTTTACTGAATAACTACAATGCCTTCCCTGTTTACCAAAGTATACAGTGGCTCCATTCACACTTCATATCACTACAAACAGCAAGCATATTTAAATTCTGCAAGTATTCCATGTTCAAGCAGTAACAAGGTTATATTTGACAATGAAGTTGAAACAGTTGCTGAGTAATTAGTTATAAAAGTGACAAAATAAAAACAACTAGATCACCATGCACATTACCTTTATACTAGCTTCTAAGCACATGGCTATTTCTATAGAGGCTGGCTCTGAATTTTCTTCGGTGCTGGACAATGTCCCAGCACAAAAGTGTTGGGGATAGACTGGTGGGGGCAGAAACTTGGATAGAACTTGGAAACTTTTTGGGATGAATTTTAATCCTCAAAAACAGGTGGGTTGGGTGAGATATAAAAATATCTTAAACCCAACTTGCCCACTTACCAGTTTAACAACGCCAACCTGCTCCCAGGAAACGGGTTGGCCATTTAAATATTATAATGAAGCTGGGAGCCTCACATTTAACTTCCCTTACAGGTTTAACCCTGGCCGGCTAGGTTTCCCAGGCATTGGGAAATCTGGCAGCTGAAGGGCGGCGAGGACAGCTTTTGGGAAAAGCTAAGTACCCTTACAGCACTGCTTGTGGGTCAGGAGTGCTTCCCTCCATCCCCCCAAGCTCACCTGCTTCCCTGGGATCGGACCTTCCCCCCAATCAGACATCCCCATCCATTGATCCCCCGATCGGGGATCGGACCCCTCCCAGGGTCAGGATTGGACCCCTCTCCACTTTCCCACTGACAGCTGCAGGCTCCTTTACGTGTGGCTGCGGCCTGCTCCAGAGTGCTCCCCGGCTAACTGAAAGCCAAGCCTGTCAATCAGGGTGACTTCCAGCTGGGGATCCTGTCAAAAGAAGTATGCACGCTGTGGAGTTAAAACTTCCCCCACTGGGAAAACCCGCCTCTGTCAATATCGGGGCCTTTGTCTCTGCACCTAGGAATTCCCACAGGGGTGCAGTAGAGGCGAAAGTTCATCTGCCCGTAAATGGCCTGACAAGAAAAGGAAGCATGCCAGCAGGATGGCATTACCCATAGGTCTTCCCACAGCTTTCACTTGCTAAATGACCAATAAGGTAAATGCTAGAAAGATCCCGGAGAGGCACAAGTGTGGAGTGCAGGGATGTCCTGATCTGGATCTCAGTGTGGATATCTGCTGAAATGAATTTTTCTTCATGAAGGTATCAAAGCCAGTCTATACAATGTTTGGGTTTGCGCCCTATATTTCCTGTTACAACCTTCCCATTCCCTTCAGGCAGCAATAATGACATTGGCTGGGGTGCAAAGAGGTAATCAGAGCGGGAGGAAGCTTGTGTGGAGTATAAACACTGGCATAGTTCAATTGGGCTGAATGGCCTGTTACTATGCTGTAACTTCTATGTAATTATGAAGGAGGACAATTTCCATGATGTTAAGCCTTATCAGTTGGTTCCACCGGCTTCTCATCTAAGCAGCCTGCCTGATTTATTATAATTACCGGATCCCACCCTGACTTTCAAATACTTTGGCCAGGTCACTATGGGAGAGTATGAGTCTTGTCCACTGCAGTAATGATGGCAGTGTGGGATGGAGGAATTTCGGCCTCACCATCTTGTCCAGAATTGAATGAGAAGACAGTGTAACGGGTTGTAATAGAGAATGGAGGAGGCAAATTCAAACAGGAGTGAGAATTTTATGAAGAAAAATGTATTCCTTGATATATTAATTTCCAGCTCTATAGTGTCGCTGTTTACAGTATACAAACAGGATCTGGAATTTAAGAATATCAATCAAGAAAACATAAATAAAAATAAGGCTTAATATTCATGTTGAATGTTATTAAATAAATTAAGTAATGGTTTGATAATTACAAATGAAGCATCTATAATGGCAACAATGTAGATCATTTCAGTATGCATAATACGTAATCCAGTTTACTGATATAAAAAAAATTGGGGGCCCAAAATTCTGACTGCTGGAAGTGGACCTGAGGCAGGGCGGGATTTCCACCTACCATGAAATTGTGCTGTTGACTTGTCCATAATTAGTATGGTTATCTAATTTAAATATAGAGAGGCATTCAGGCTATCTAAATCCAGCCTGTAACATCCCCTCACATACTTTATGGCGAGGTAGCGGAAATCTGGGGAAGGACCTTAGGGGACCATTTGGAGAGAATGATCGGAAGGAACTTTTAATAGCTTTGGCACACCATCTCTCAAGGACTGCAGGATCTAACTGATACTATCAGGACTGGCCTCTTGCTGATCAGTGGGCCCTCAGACCTAGGAGCAGTGCTAATGGCATGGCTGGAGTTCACCTTTGTGATGCCACCCTCTGTCTTGGTGACAGCTCATACAACCTTTCCAGTCATCCCCCTCAGATGCCTGCTCATGTAGAGGCTAGGATATTACACCATGCTGCCTATGCACCTGCAATGGCAGTGCAGATTGCTGGAGAGTCCTCTTGACACTAAGAAACCCTGAGACGAGGGCCATCTTGGTTTCAAGAAGCTCACAATATCATAGTGCAGTCAATTACCACCGTCATCGCTGGCCCTCAGATATTACCTCCGCATGGCACCAGAAAAGGTTGACGATCAGCTCATAGATAGATGCGGTAGTATTAGGAAGCAACGGCTGTATGTGCACAGCAAAACTACTTTGTGAAATCCACTGTTCTGAGGTATAGATCTTTTGTCTTTTGAGAAGATGTTTGTTCAGTTTACCAAGGAAAAAACCTGTCCTTATTCGCCTCCTTGCTGAAGTGTTGCTTCCTTAAGCAGACCTCTTCTGATGCATTCTTGAGATAGCAATGTGGTCTGTGGTCTCTAGTGGAAGGATACCACCAGGTTGGTATTTTCCTCTTTAGTGTAGCCTTGCCTCGTATGTCTTTCTGACTTCCTATTCCTCCTGCTCCTGTTCTGTCTTCATTATAAGGATATATTGGGGACTATTCACAGTGAATCCCATGGTGAGGGCTCCATGACAGAAGAGTGGGAAGAAAAAGATTGCCTGAAGATGTTGAATGGCAGCTTGCAGAATCCTTTCTTAACAGCACAGCAGAGAAAAGATTTTTCTACACATTTCAGTCAAAGCTGTTGTTGCTGACAAGGTTTGTGGACAGTCCAAGTCTGTGAACCCAACCACTTCCTAGTTTAACAAGTCATGCAAGCAACTTACCCTCTTCTCTACAGGTTTCATTTAAGTCAGGTGCAATTCTGGCATCAATGCCAGAATTTCTGGGACAGCAGCTTTTGGTCTCATTTGCATACATGCACCATGTTGAGGCGGCGCATCTCTTGCCAGCACCCAGTTCCACCGGAATGTAACACACATTTTAGAACAGATGTAACTCTTGGGTATCTGACTTACACCCTAAATTCCATATTCCCTACACTCCCAAGAAAGAAAATCATGACATTTCATGCCCTGGATGTCAATTTAAAGTCTGAAAACAATACCAAGACTGATAATAATAGCATGCAAAATTTTAATAAGTAGATGCAAAGTCATTGACCATGTCTGAATCATACACTTATTATGAAGATAAAGAAGTTCAGAAACCATTTTTGGGATTTCACTAGTTACTGTATTACCTTCCAGTCTCTGTATTCACTGTTATAAATTATTCTTTTCCCTTGTGACTTAAGCCATCTATTGCACTGGACTTGCTTGGATCACATTTCTTCTTTGTTTCACATTTTATAATTAAAATCCATCAGGGCATGAAATTGACAAATGCAAGCATATTGCTTTCAATGACTGGTAAGTGCAGGTTTCACTCTCTCTGCACGCAAACAGAACAAAGAGGACATACAACAGAGACATGAACCAATGCTAGATGATACCGATAACAAGCAGGTAAAACAATACCTGTCTGGAGGATATAGCCTTATCTCTCCATCAGCTCTGTTACAGCACAAAAGGATACAGTCTCTGACAGATTTCACAGCTAGATGTTTTAATGCACCGAACAAGAATTAGGGCTTTGTTGATTTAAAAGCTGGAGAAACCCGAGCAAGTACGAAGACAGGTAATAAAAAACTTTCTTTGTGGGGGTGGCGGGAGGGTGGGGGGGAATTAAAGTCAGCCAGCTGTCCTCATGTACTGGCTAAATACACTGTGTAACAATAACTTCAGTGTTCTCTTGTTTAAGTGTAAGCCCTATTCATTAAGCAGTTATTCTTTTTTGATTCCCTACATACCTAGGCTGTCAAATCATCCTACAGATCTCCAGGATGTTCTCAACAAATTCTTTAGCCTAAAGATGATACTTATATGAACTCTTCACTCCATTCCAATCTGCATCCTCCTACATATACAGTAGATTGTCTGATGGTATTATGAACTACCAGGACTTTCATAATGAGACCTATAAGACTCAACAGGTGCTACATTTCAATTTTTTAAAATTTCTATTGCCATGTTAAAATCCATATTAAATATACTTGGGAAATCTATTCGATACAATGGTTGAGTATTTCTCTGACCATAATCTGTCGTGGCTCCATCGCCAGAATGTTCAATGGAATGGAAAATCAGGCAGGCTGTATAATGGATGGCCAATCCAATATCACCCATTTTACTGCATCCCCTCCCCAGCCCCAACAACATAGTTGAATGGTCAACCCCAAAAATGTGTTTTTGAAGATTTTCTTCGGTAGGTATTTGAGGTGAAATTGTAAGCTGGTTCTTTTTGAACGCCTTTACAGTTTTGTTGGAAATCTTCACGGATGCATTTATAATGTTACAATACATAAAAAGTGGGCCAATTCTTCCCTCAACATTAGAGCTTTGGACTGTCAATTATGAGGCTAGAATCTTAACACAGCAGTGCAGTAATGTTTTGGGCTGGAGAGACATAGAAAATAGGAGCAGTAGTAGGCCATTCGGCCTTCGAGCCTGCACTGCCACTCAATATGATCATGGCTGATCCTCTATCTTAACACCATATTCCTGCTTTCTCCCCATACCCCTTGATGCTTTTTGTGTCTAGAAATATATCTATCTCTCTCTTAAATATATTCAGTGACTTGGACTCCACAGCCTTCTGATGTAGAGAATTCCACAGATTCACCACCCTCTGAGTGAAAACATTTCTCCTCATCTCGGTCCTAAATTTCCTACCCCATATCCTGAGACTGTGACCCCTTGTTTTAGACTTCCCAGCCAGGGGAAACATCCTCCCCGCATCCAGTCTGTCCAACCCTGTCAGAATTTTATACGTTTCAATGAGATCCCCTCTCATTCTTTTAAACTCTAGTGAATACAGGCCTAGTCGACCCAATTTCTACTCATACGACAGTCCTGCCATCCCAGGAATCAGTCTGGTGAACCTTTGCTGCACTCCCTCTATGGCAAGTATATCCTTTCTTAGGTAAGGAAACCAAAACTGCACACAATACTCCAAGTGTGGTCTCACCAAGAGCAAGATATCTCACTACAGTTATACATCATTATAAGCAGTCTGAGAGCATGCAGAAAACAAGTGTAGGCAGCGGAAGGCAAACCAGACTCCCCATCCACCCTTTCCTCCAACGATTGTCTGTCCCACCTGTGACAGAGACTGTAGTTCCCGTATTGGGCTGTTCAGTCACCTGAGAACTCACTTTTAGAGTGGAGGCAAGTCTTCCTCGATTTCGAGGGACTTCCCATGATGATGCATAACTGTAGTAAGACATCCTTGCTCCTGTACTCAAATCCTCTTGCAATGAAGGCTAACATATCATTTACCTTTCTAACTGCTTGCTGCACCTGCATGTTTGCTTTCAATGACTGGTGTACAAGGACACCCAGGTCTCTTTGTACATCGACATTTCCCAAGCTATCACCATTTAAATAATACTTTGTCTTTATGTTTTTCCTACCAAAGTGGATAACTTCACATTTATCCACATTATACTGCATCTGCCATGTGTTTGCCCACTCACTCAACCTATCTAATTCACCTTGCAGCATCTTTGCATCCTTCTCACAACTTACAATCCCACCTAGTTTTGTGTCGTCAGCAAACTTGGAAATATTACATTTGGTTCTCTCATCCAAATCATTTATATATATTGTGAATAGCTGGGGCCAAGCACTGATCCTTGTGGTACCCCACTAGTCACTGACCACCATCCCGAAAAAGACTAGTTTATTCCTACTCTCTGTTTCCTGTCAGTTAACCAATTTTCAATCCATGCCAGTATATTATCCCCAATCCTATGTCCTTTAATTTTGCACACTAACCTCTTATGTGGGACTTTATCAAAGGCCTTCTGAAAATCCAAATACACTACATCCACTCATTCTCCCTTATCTATTCTATCAGTTATATCCTCAAAAAACTCCAGTAGGTTTGTCAAACATGATTTTCCTTTCATAAATCCGTGTTGACTCTGTTTAATCCCATTGATATTATCTAAGTGTCCCGTTATCACATCCTTTATAATAGACTAGCATTTTCCCTACTACTGATGTTAGGCTAAGATCATTGATTCATCCAGCCTACCCTCTCAAGCCTCCCATCAGATTCTTAACTGTGATTCCTGGACTTATACTGCTACATCAGCTCATCCAAAACTCCTCATATCCTATACCATCTCAATTCCCATTGACCTTTATTGGCTGCTGATCCCTCAACACCTTAAATTTTAAATTCTTATACTTGTGTTTAAACCCTCTCATGGCCTTGGCCCTCCCTATCTCTGTAATCTCCTCTAGCCCTACAACACTCTCCCCATACTCTCCGTTTATCTGACTTCAATCTCATGTATTCCCCCTTTGTTTACTCTACCATTTCAGACATCTCGGTCCCACTAGGAATTTAGCGCTAAATGTCTCTGCCTCTTCATCTATGTCTTTTCCTTTAAGACCCTTCTTAAAACCCACCTCTTTGACTAAGCTTTTTATCACCCCTCCTAAGTTTTCCCTCTTTGGCTTGGCATCCATTTTCTTTATACCTATGAAAAGTGCTTTGGGACATTTTTCTATGGTAAAGGCAACAACAACAACTTGTATTTATATAGCGCCTTTAAAACATGCCAAATCGCTTCACAGGAGCGTTATCAAACAAAATTTGACACCTAGCCCCATAAGGAGATATTGGGGCAGGTGGAAAGAGAGGTACAGAAGTGGAGAGATTAAGGGAGGGAATGGCAGAGTTTAAGGCATTGGCAGCTGAAGGCACAGCTGCCAATGGTTGAGCGATTAAAATCGAGGATGCTTAAGAGGCCAGAAGTGGAACAGCGCAGATATCTCGGAGGGTTGTAGGGCTGGCGGAGATTACAGAGATAGAAAAAGGCTAGGCCATGGAAGGTTTTTAAAATAGGGATGAGAATTTTAAAATTGAGGTGTTGCTTAACTGGGAGACAATGTAGGTAGGCGATTACAGGGGTGACTGGTGAATTGTGTGGTGTCTGTAAGCACTCTAGTAATGACTTCACGAGGCAAGGTATTGCACTTCAACTGTTGTGACCGTAGTCCATTTATTGGAGCTCCTGAATGAAGTTACAGTATGGTGGGCTCCCTTTTATACCTGGTTACCTGCGATGTGCAGGTGACCTCTCGGTCTCCACCAGTTGCACCCTCTGGTGGTACAGGCATATTGTATACAGTGTAAAGATACATTCATTGGTCTTATGCAACTGTACATTGAGTGTACAAGGTATATACATACAGAACATCACTCCCCCCCTAAGTCTTGTGCCACTGGCCTTTGCACTGGGTGCTCTGGTCCTCAACTTGAGTGCCCAAAGCCCTTGCACTTTGTTTCTGCTTGGGAATGGCTCGCTCCCTGTGGACCCGCAAGTCCTTATTGCCACGACATTGGGAAATGGTCAGCAGTGGACGGTTGGAGTTTGAAGTGGGGGTTTGAGTGGGTTCTGGATGCGATCCATGTGTCCATGGCTACATACTCACATTTCCCACCCCCCCCCCCCCACATACATAGACCATGTGTGTGGCTTGACAGTTGCATTTACATACATGTACAAAAAGTAGGATTGGTTACATGACTGTTTGGGTTTAGCAGTAGTGGTACAGGTAAGTTTACAGGTAAGGTACATACATGGTATTACAATCTTGCCCCTGGGGTGTAGATGCAGGTGGGTGAGGACGCTAGTTCCAGAGTAACCGGACTGTGTCCAGGTTGTCTGATGGCGTCGCTGAGCCCCCTGCCAGCTGGGTGGGCTCGAATTGCTCCCTTGGCTGGATCTCAGGGCCTTTGCTGTTGCCTAGTGGTGGGCAGAGCCACAGGAATGTGTGGCCTCCCTGTCCTCCTTTAAGGGCTGCAGGGTCTCCCTGCTGCCTTTCAGCGGTAGTGGCAGCCTGGTCACCCCAGATCCCATCGGGAGGGCTGGAGGGTGCTGGCCTCTTGCTCCCGGTGCTGGCCCTAGTGGCCAGAGGGGTAGGGCCAATGTGGGGCAGGGTGCCAGTAGTGGTGCCTCTGCCGTCCGCTGATTGCTGGCCCTGCAGTGGGTAAGCTCTCACTGTGCATAGCCACACTCCCTGGGGCATCACCTTGGTCCCGGAGGCGCAGGCTATATGATTGGGTAGCCCGCTGGACATGGGTGCTTCAAACGGGAGATTGACCTTGGTTTTGTCGGCATGCATCTTGACCATGGCATCACACATTATTCCATCGTGAACATTCATGATACATTGGCTCCGATCGCACTCAGGTACTAGTTCACATTTGTCAATTACATCTTTTCCCTGTATATTACCGGCATCGCTTTGCAATGTTACATTTAGATACTTGTGTTCATCAATTACATCTTTTCCATGTATCCTACTGGCATCGCTGTTCAACGGTACATTTAAATACTTGCATTTGTTAATTACATCTCTCACATTAGTATCACCGGCATCGCTGTACAAAAAGTGGAACTGTCCCTTTAATTGTTCTGGGTTGCTGGTCTCCTTTAAGAGGGCCTTGCAATCTTTACCCCAATCCGGTTCGCTGCTCGGCATCATGTGTTGCTCCCTCAACGCTGCCCCTAATGGTCTGGTCGCGGCCATCTTGATTTCAGGCACTTCGCCTCGTGGTGCGGGCGCCACCTTTTCACTCTCCTCGAGGTGGGCTGCGGTGATCCTTCTCTCCACAGGTTCTGCCACTGAAACCGGGGATTTACCTTCTGCGTCGATCTTCTCCTTTCTGAGGCCTGCCACGACCTGGAAGGTGAGTTCTGGTCATTCAGGTCGGATCATCTCGCCGCTGGGTAGTGCGGTCTGTGTCGTCGCCGCGCAGTCGAGTTGGACGGTAGGATCTTCAGGTGCTGCGATGGATCCAAATTTGGGGCCACCTAGGATGTCGATCGCCGGAGCCTGGGGGCTTTCCCAGCTCCAACAGATTTGGATTTGCTTCATCCAACTTCTTCCTAGCAGTGTTGAACCATCATCAGCAACAATCCACAAAGGTAGCGTGCATCGTGCCGCTGTAGGACACCTGAACATCCACGCTGCCAATGACTGGGATGGTGTCGTTTGTGTAAGTGAGCAGCTTCACCTGGATTGGTAGCATTTTAGGTTGTTCGATAGGGTTGTCCCAGAGTTTCTCGAAGCCCGCCTGGTTCATCAGCGATTGGCTCGCCCCTGTGTCGACCTCCATCGAGACTGGAACACCGTTGATTTCAACTTCTATCTTCAACGGGGAACTCTCGGTAAAGCAGGTAAACACTTGGTGCACCTCTTCCTGGGGCTGAGCTGCCTCCTGGACTCTCTCTTTGTCTTCATCAGAGCTGGAGCCTGGGTGATCGACCAACTCTTCAGAGACTTTGTGAGTAAAATTTATTTTACACATTCGCTGTAGATGGCCTTTATTGTTACAGCCCTTGCAAGTATAGTCTCTGTATCTGCATTGATGGGCTCTGTGATTTCTTCCACAACGTCAGCATGGAGCTGGCCAGTTGGCCCCCTGTGGCAGACTCAGAGTTGCGGGGCTCGGGGTCGCAGTCTTGTCTCTGAAAGGCGCCATTTGGTTCACTGTACTTGCCGTGTTGGAGTCCTGGGGTTGAGTCATCATCCTTCTGGAATCGCAGGCCGAGGCCATGAATGCTTGGCTCATATTAATTGCTTTCTGCAGGGTAACGGTGGTGTCTGCAGAGAGCAACCTGTGGCGGAGGCCTTTGTGGCCGATTCCAATAACAAAGATATCCCTCAGTGCTTCGGTGAGGTGGTTGCCAAAATCACATGGTACAGCCAATTGTCTCAGGTCTGCAGCATATTTTGCGATTTCTTGGCCTTCAGGCTGCCAGTGTGTGTAGAATGGGTGTCTGGCTGTGAGGATGCTCTCTTTTGGCTTAAGCTATTCCTGTATTATCTGTACGAGCTCCGTGAACATTTTCATTGTCGTCTTCTCTGGGGCTAGCAAGTCCCTGACAAGGCCACGAATGGTGGGCTCACAACTGCTGAGCAGGATGGCTCAGCGCTTATCAGCCAGCGAGGCCAGTGTGTTCCCAGCCAGGTCGTTCGCGATGAAGTAGTGTTCTAGCTTTTCCACAAAAGCATCCCAATCTTCCCCATCAGCGAATTGTTGAAAGCTGCCGAGGTTAGCCATTTTTCGCTTGGAATTTGTATTCTCGTTGCCAATTGTGGTGTCTGTAAGCACTCTAGTAATGACTTCACGAGGCAAGGTATGCACTTGACCAGTTGTGACCTTAGTCCGCTTATTGGAGCTCCTGAATAAGGTTACAGTATGGTGGGCTCCCTTTTATACCTGGTTACCTGCGATGTGCAGGTGACCTCCAGTTGCACCCTCTGGTGGTACAGGCATATTGTATACAATGTAAAGATACATTCAGTGGTCTTGTGTAACTGTACATTGAGTGTACAGGGTATATACATACAGAACAAATTGGATTGGTGAGAGTTAGGACACGGGCAGCAGAGTTTTGGATGACCTCAACTTTACGGAGTGTAGAAAATGAGTGGCTGCCCATGGTATATATGCAAGTTATTGTAATTGTGTCACATTTACAAACAAGAATTCATCCTGTCCCTGTTTAAAACTATAATTTTCCACATTTGTATCATCCTTCTATCAAAAAATGTTGCCTAAATTTCTTATTTTCCTTTGACATCTTTAGCTTCAAGCTGTAGCCTCTTGTTATGAATTCGGATCTGCTACAGATAGCCTCTCTCATTCAGTTGCATCAGTCGCTTCCATCAGAAGTTCTGAATGTCTTACTTTTTATGGGAGTTGACTCATACTACTCTATACCTATTTGTATGGCAGAGGGACTTGTGGGTGTAATAATGGAATCCCCTCATGACCTGACCCAGACCGCTGTGCACCTCTTCAATCTCTGCGCAATAACTTAACAAATTAATCTGCCACACTACTCCACTTCGGCCGGTTTTCTTGCTTCACTTAAGACTAACTCTGCTATTTTCTGATGTCCAGCTCAGGGAAAAATCTCCTCTCCTCCAGAATCCTGTCTTTTTGCTGTCTGCCTGTGCAGCGGATTCATTTCAAAGGTGGCCTGTCTTTTTGGTGCCCGTGCCTTTTGTATTAATGCCTGCTTCACAGAAAGACAGAGATCAAAAGGGATGAAAAGTGTTTTCCGATTACTCAGAATCGTTTGTTGTTTACTCTCTGGATAAAAACAATTTTCATGTAGTGTAGTAACCTTTTTATAAAGAGTACACATTGCTTTTTTAAAAAAAACATTACAGGCAACTCTCTTACCAAAATCCTTCATTTTTTTAATTCATTCTCAGAATGTGGGCAAAGCTGACATTTATTGATCATCCATGGTCAAAGATGGAGGTGGGCCGCTTTCTCCTACCGTTGCAGATTATCTGGCATTTAGAATATTAGTCTAGGCCTCTGGATTACTCGTCCAATAACAAAACTATTGCATGTCTGTAGCCCTTTACTTTTTGTGGAAAAATGGTTAAATCCTAAAACGTGACAATTCAGGGCTGACTTTGGTCATGGTTCCACCCTATTTTTGGCAGGAACAATGCAGTAGTGAGACAAAACCACAACTGAATGGCTTGCTTGGGTATTTCCCTAAAGGACATTAGTGAACTAGTTGGGTTTTTACTATAATCCAACAGCTTCATGGTCACATTTATTGAGACTGGTATTTTTAAATTTCTATATTTAAAAAAAATTGAATTCAAATTCTGGAACTGCCATCATAGGATTGGCACTCACGGTCTCTTAGAGCAGAGGAGCAGGGCAGTTCTCCCCAGTGTCCTGGTCAATATTTATGCCTCAAGTAACATCACTAAAACAAAGTATTTGGTCATTTAGAATATTTAGTCTAGGCCTCTGGATTTATAGTTCAGTAACAAAACTATTGCACTGCTGTAGCCCTTTATTTTTTGTGGCAAAATGGTTAAATCCTAAAATGTGACAATTCAGGGCTGACTTTGGTAATGGTTCCATCCTATTTTTCATGGGAACAATGCAGTCATTAGACAAAACCACACTGCAGCACTTACCACCTCATTCGCACCAACATCCAGACTGTTATAACTTTGGAGCAGGCTGGGAAATAAATCTCCAGTGCTCCCCTCAAGCCAGTTTGACCATTTAAGTAGATCACAGCTGATCTGTAACTCAACTCCATTTACCTGGATTTGCTCCTTATCGCTCGATATTCATACCACAAAAATCTATCAATCTCAGTCTAGAAAGCTTCAATTGACCCAGCATCTACAGCATTTTGTGTAAGAGAGTTCCAGATTTCTACTATCTCTTGTGTAAAGAAGTCATGATTTTGATCCTGAATGACTGACCTCTGATTTTAAGATTATGACCCCAAGTTCTTGATTCACTCACCAAAGGAAATAGTTTTTAGGTGTCTAGCCTATCAAATCCTTTCAGCATTTTAAACACCTCGATCAGATCACCTTTCAAACTTTTATACTCAACGGAATACAAGCCAAGTTTAAGCAAGCTGACCTCATAATTTAACCTTTTAAGTATTATTCTGGTGCATTGGCGTTGTAGGTTAATATATGCCATCTGAGGTTCGGTGCCCAAAATTGAACGCAGTACAACAGATGGGTTTTGACCAAAGGCTATATACAAGTGAAGCATAACATCCTCAGCTTTGTATTTCAGTCCCCTTGACATTAAGGCCAACATTACATTCATCTTATTGTTTTTTGTACGTTTCTACTTTTTTTTTAGTTGTTCACGGGATGTCAAAGTCAGCATTTATTGCCCATCCCTATTTTCCCTTGAGAATGTGGTGGTGAGCTGCCTGTTTGAACCGCTGCAGTCCTTGTGGAGAAGGTACTCCCACAATGCTGTCAGGGAGGGAGTTCTAGGCTTCTGACCCAGCGACGATGAAGGAACGGCGATATATTTCCAAGTCAGGATGTTGTGTGACTTGGAGGGGAACTTGCAGGTGATGGTGCTCCCATGCGCCTGCTGCCCTTGTCCTTCTAAGTGGTCGAGGTCGCAGGTTTGGGAGGTGCTGTCGAAGAAGCCTTGGTGAGTTGCTGCAGTCCATCTTGTGGATGGTACACACTGCAGCCACGGTGCGCTGATGGTGGAGGGAGTGAATGTTTAGGGTGGTGGATGGGGTGCCAATCAAGCAGGCTGCTTTTTCCAGAATGGTGTTGAGCTTCTTGAGTGTTGTTGGAGCTGCACTCATCCAGGCAAGTGGAAAGTATTCCATCATACTCCTGACTTATGCCTTGAGCTGATGACACCCAGCTCTCACCTCGCTACCACTTCTCTCAATCTCTCCACGGACTCCAAATTGTCAGACTGCTTGTCCGACATCCAGTTCTGGATGAATAGAAATGTTCTCCAATTGAATATTGGGAAGACCAAAGCCATTGGTTTCGGTACCCACCACAAATTCCATTCCCTAGACACTGACTCTATCCCTCTCCCCAACTCCTGTCTGAGGCTGAACCAGACTGTTCACAACCTTGGTGTTATATTTGACCCTGAAATGTGCTTTCGACCACATATTCGCAGCATAAATAAGACTGCCTATTTCCACCTCCGTAACATCGCCCCTCTCCACCCTTGCCTCAGCTCATCCGCTGATGAAGCCCTCATCCATGCCTTTGTTACCTATAGACTTGACGATTCCAACGCACACCTGGCTGGCCTCCCACATTCTACCCTACGTAAACTAGAGGTGATCCAAAACTCGGCTGCCCGTGTCCTAACTCGTACCAAGTCCCGCTCACCCATCACCCCTGAGCTCGCTGACCTACTTTGGCTTCCGGTTAAGCAACACCTCGATTTCAAAATTCTCATCCTTATTTTCAAATTCCTCCACGGCCTCATCCCTCCCTATCTCAGTAATCTCCTCCAGTCCCACAACGGCCGAGATGTCTGCGCTCCGCTTATTCTGCCCTCCTGAGTGTCCTTAATTATAATTGCTCAAATATTGGGGGCCATTCCTTCTGTTGCCTAGGCCCCAAGCTCTGGAACTCTCTGCCTAAAGCTCTCTGCCTCTCTACCTCTCTTTCCTCCTTCAAGACGCTCCTTAAAACATACTTCTTTGACCAAGGGTTTGGTCACCTGCGCTAATTTCTTCTTATGCGGCTTAGTGTAAAATTTTAATTGCATAATACTCCCGTGAACGCCTTGGAACGTTTCACTACGTTAAAGGCACTATATAAATACAAGTTGTTATTGTTGTTGTTGTAGATGGTGGAAAGGCTTTGGGGAGTCAGGAGGTGAGACACTTACTGCAGAATATCCAGTCTTTGACCTGCTTGTGTAGCCACAGTATTTATGTGGGTGGTCCAGTTAGAAACATAGAAAATAGGAGTAGGCCATTCGGCCCTTCAAGCCTGCACCACAATTCAATATGATCATGGCTGCTCATGCAACTTCAGTACCCCATTCCTGCTTTCTCTCCATACCCCTTGATCCCTTTAGCGTAAGGGCCACATCTAATGGTCAATGGATGTTGATGGTAGGGGATTTGGCGATGGTAATGCTGTTGAATGTCAAGGGGCAGTGGTTAGCCTCTCTCTTGTTGGAGATGGTCATTGCCTGGCACTTGTGTGGCGTGAATGTTACTTGCCACTTATTAGTCCAAACCTGATTGCCATCTAGGTCTTGCTGTAGGCGGGCATGGACTGCTTCATTATCTGAAGAGTTGTGGATGGAACTGAACACTGTGCATTCATCAGCAAACATCCCCACTTCTGACCTTTTGATGGAGGGAAGGTCACTGATGAAGTAGCTGAAGATGGTTGGGCCTAGGACACTGCCCTGAGGAACTCCTGCAGTAATGTTCTGGTGCTGAGATGATTGTCCTCCAATAACTACAACCAACTTCCTTTGTGCTAGATATGACTCCAGCGGTGGAGAATTTCCCCCCCCGATTCCCATTGATTTAAATTTTACTAGGGCTCCTTGATGCCACACTCGGTCAGATACCGCCTTGATGTCAAGGGCAGCCACTCTCACCTCATCTCTAGAATTCAGCTCTTTTGTCCATGTTTGGAACAAGGCTGTAATGAGATCTGGAGCCGAGTGGTCCTGGCCATCTTCCAAATTGTCAGATAGATGCCAGTGTTGTAGCTGTACTGGAACAGCTTGGCTAGAGGTGCGGCTAGTTCCAGAGCACAAGTCTTCAGCATGACAGCTGAAATATTGTTGGGGCCCATGGACTTTGCTGAATTCAGTGCACTCAGCCGTTTCTTGATATAATGTGGAATAAATCGAATTGGCTGAAGACTGGCATCTGTGATGGTAGGGACTTTGGGAGAAGGCCGAGATGGGTCATCCACTCGGCACTTCTGGCTGAAGATGGTTGCAAACGCTTCACTCGCGTGCTGGGTTCCGACATCATTGAGGATGGGCATGTTCATGGAGCCTCCTCCACCCGTTAATTGTCCACCACCATTCATGACTTGATGTGGCAGGACTGCAGAGCTTTGATCGGATCCTATGGTTATGGGATCGTTTAGCTCTGTCTATAGCATGCTGTATCTGCTGCTAAGCATGCATGTTGATCTGTGTTGGAGCTTCACTGGATTGGCACTTCATTTTTAGGTACTCCTGGTACTGCTCCTGGCATTCTCTTCCACACTCCTCATTAAACCAGGGTTGGTCTCCTGGCTTGATGGTAATGGTAGAGTGAGGGGTAGGCCAGGCCATGAAGTTACAGATTGTTGTGGAATACAATTCTGCTGCTGCTGATGACCCGCAGCGCCTCATGGGTGCCCGGTTTTGAGCTGCTGGATCTGTTCTGAGTCTATCCTATTTAGCAGTGTTTGTGCCACACAATACGATGGAGGGTGTCCTCCATGGGAAGATGGGATGTTGTCTCCACAAGGACTGCGCGGTGGTCACTCCAACGAACACTGTCATGGATAAATGCATCTGCACCGCATAGATTGGTGAGGACGAGGTCAAGTAAGTTTTTCCCTTATGTTGGTTCTCTCACCACCAGTCAGACAGCGAAGTCCTTCAGGGCTCAGTCAGTAGTGATGCTACTCTTGATGATAGACTTTGAAGTACTCCAACTAAAGTACATTCTGTGCCCTTTCTACCCTCAGTGCTTCTTCCAAGTGGTGTTGAACAGGGGGGAGTATGGATTCATCAGCTGAGGAAGGGCGGTAAGTGATTTCTTTGATCAGCAGGAGATTTCCTTGCCCATGTTTGACCTGATTCCATTATACTCATAGAATCCGGTGTCAATATTGAGAGATGATGTGTTTGTTGACACTGAAGAAGACCATCCCTCCCTCTACAACTCTAGTTCCCCTATTCCCTGTCCAATTACACCACCTTTATCATCTGCCTTACTTGGCTGACACACCAGCTCAAAGACTTTTACGCAGGGGATCTAGATAGTGGGAATGAGGAATTTGCATCGGGTGACTTACTGAACGTGATGTAGCCAGAGGAGTTGATGAGTATTGGCTGTTCTCCAGTAGAGGATGCATAGATGCCTTCTCTTGACTGTGCAGGCCATAGACTCAGAGTTCATGAAAAGAAGGATGTTTGATTAGCGTCATACTCATGTGCAGACACTGTGGTCACTCTCACAGGATAGGCGGTATTTGAAAAGGTTTGTGCAGCAATACCAAGGTAGCTAGTGGTAGCTGGATTGCAGGCTATGACCTTACCCCCACTTCTATACAATGTCCCAGGACAAATCTGTGCCTCCACCTAGAAAATTTTTCTCCAAAGATGTTGGCAAACATGATCAGGTAGGCTCCTGAGAACACTGAAAACGATGTCTAATCGGGTAAACATTCCAAGAACTCGGACTTCTGAAGCCTATCAACTCATTTTCATGTGCGTGTCAGTGAAAGGATGGTTTTATCAACTGGGTCTTCCACCAGGACTGGGAAGCTTCGAGGGAACCAAAATGAATTCAACAATGGCAGAAATGAGCACTGATGGCAATTATGAATCTACAATTTATATGTGCACTCCAAACTCACCACTACAAGTGCAGATTTTCCCAACCTACATTTCTGTCACAATTTTCACAAGGTGCCATTTACATATTAGAAGTTTAGAGAAACTTTGCAGTTGCTAATATATTTTAAATGCAAGCATGACCGACATTGTTTCATTTCATAGAAACATAGAAACATAGAAAATTTGTGCAGGAGTAGGCCATTCGGCCCTTCGAGCCTGCACCGCCATTCAATGAGTTCATGGCTGAACATGCAACTTCAGTACCCCATTCCTGCTTTCTTGCCATACCCCTTGATCCCCCTAGTAGTAAGGACTTCATCTAACTCCTTTTTGAATATATTTAGTGAATTGGCCTCAACAACTTTCTGTGGCAGAGAATTCCACAGGTTCACCACTCTCTGGGTGAAGAAGTTTCTCCTCATCTCGGTCCTAAATGGCTTACCCCTTATCCTTAGACTGTGACCCCTGGTTCTGGACTTCCCCAACATTGGGAACATTCTTCTTGCATCTAATCTGTCTAAACCCATCAGAATTCTAAACGTTTCTATGAGGTCCCCTCTCATTCTTCTGAACTCCAGTGAATACAAGCCCAGTTGATCCAGTCTTTCTTGATAGGTCAGTCCCGTCATCCCAGGAATCAGTCTGGTGAACCTTCGCTGCACTCCCTCAATAGCAAGCATGTCCTTCCTCAAGTTAAGAGACCAAAACTGTACACAATACTCCAGGTGTGGCCTCACCAAGGCCCTGTACAACTGTAGCAACACCTCCCTGCCCCTGTACTCAAATCCCCTCGCTATGAAGGCCAACATGCCATTTGCTTTCTTAACCGCCTGCTGTACCTGCATGCCAACCTTCAATGACTGATGTACCATGACACCCAGGTCTCGTTGCACCTCCCCTTTTCCTAATCTGTCACCATTCAGATAATAGTCTGTCTCTCTGTTTTTACCATCAAAGTGGATAACCTCACATTTATCCACATTATACTTCATCTGCCATGCATTTGCCCACTCACATAACCTATCCAAGTCACTCTGCAGCCTCATAGCATCCTCCTCGCAGCTCACACTGCCACCCAACTTAGTGTCATCCGCAAATTTGGAGATACTACATTTAATCCCCTCGTCTAAATCATTAATGTACAATGTAAACAGCTGGGGCCCCAGCACAGAACCTTGCGGTACCCCACTAGTCACTGCCTGCCATTCTGAAAAGTACCCATTTACTCCTACTCTTTGCTTCCTGTCTGACAACCAGTTCTCAATTCATGTCAGCACACTACCCCCAATCCCATGTGCTTTAACTTTGCACAGTTCAGCATGGTTCACTCGGAATCTTACTCCAGCAACATGATAATTAATGGGTTTCCACAGGTCACCACATCTGCGATACTGACATGATCTGATTGGATCACTTTTTGAATGACAACAATGACTGTGTGAAAAACAACAATTGCAGGAATTGCTGACAGTAAAAGACTGCTCCTCACTAAAAAGAAAAACTGCAGCACTTTAGTGATATGAGTTACAATGGGGAACAAGGAAATGGCAGACCAATTGAATAAATACTTTGGTTCTGTCTTCACTAAGGAGGACACAAATAGGTTTTTCCCGAAACCTGGCGAAAATACTAGGCCTCGAGAGAAGGAGGAACTGAGGGAACTGAGAGAAATCCTCATTAGTCAGGAAATGGTGTTAGGGAAATTGATGGGATTGAAGGCTGATAAATCCACAGGGCCTGATAATCTTCATCCCAGAGTACTTAAGGAAGTGGCCCTAGAAATAGTAGCTGCATTGGCGGTCATTTTCCAACATTCCATGGACGCTGGATCAGTTCCCATGGATTGGAGCATAGCTAATGTAACCCCACTTTTTAAAAAAGGAGGGAGAGAAAACAGGGAATTATAGACCGGTTAGCCTGACATTGGTAGTGGAGAAAATGCTGGAATCAATTATTAAAGATATAATAGCAGCGCATTTGGAAAGCAGTGACAGGATCGGTCCAAGTCAGCATGGATTTATGAAAGGGAAATCATGCTTGACAAATTTTCTAGAGTTTTTTGAGGATGTAACTAGTAGAGTGGATAAGGGAGAACCAGTGGATGTGGTGAATTTGGACTTTCAAAAGGCTTTTGACAAGGTCCCACACAAGAGATTAGTGTGCAAAATTAAGGCACATGGGATTGGGGGTAATGTATTGACGTGGATAGAGAACTGGTTGTCAGACAGGAAACAAAGAGTGGGAATAAACGGGTCCTTTTCAGAATGGCAGGCAGTGACTAGTGGGGTACCGCAAGGTTCAGTGCTGGGCCCCCAGCTATTTACAATATACATTAATGATTTAGACGAAGGAATTGAATGTAATCTCTCCAAGTTTGCAGATGGCACTAAGCTGGGTGGCAGTGTGAGCTGTGAGGAGGATGCTATGAGGCTGCAGGGTGATTTGGACAGGTTAGGTGAGTGGGCAAATGCATGGCAGATGCAATATAATGTGGATAAGTGTGAGGTTATCCACTTTGGTGGCAAAAACAGGAAAGCAGCTTATCTGAATGGTGACAGATTCGTAAAAGGGGAGATGCAACGAGACCTGAGTGTCATGGTACATTTGTCATTTAAAGTAGGCATGCAGGTACAACAGGCAGTAAAGAAAGCAAATGGCATGTTAGCCTATGTAGCGAGAGGATTTGAGTGTAGAAGCAAGTATACTGCAATTGTACAGGGCCTTGGTAAGTCCATACCTTGAGTATTGTATGCAGTTTTGGTCTCCTAATCTGAGGAAGGACATTCTTGCTATTGAGGGAGTGCAGCAAAAGTTCATCAGACTGATTCCTGGGATGGCAGGATATATGAAGAAAGACTGGATCGCACAAGGCTTATATTTAGAAAAATAAGAGGGGATCTCATAGAAGCTTACAAAATTCTGACGGGATTGGACAGGTTAGATGCAGGAAGAATGTCCCCTATGTTGGGGAAGTCCAGAACCAGGGGTCACAGTCTAAGGATAAGGGATAAGCCATCTAGGACCAAGATGAGGAGAAACTTTTTCACCCAGAGAATTGTGAACCTATGGAATTCTCTACCATAGAAAGTTGTTGAGTTCAGTGCGGTGGATATATTCAAAAGGGAGTTAGATGTGGCCCTTACGGCGAAAGGGTTCAGAGGGTATGGAGAGAAGGCAGGAGTGGGCTACTGAAGTTGCAAGATCAGCTATGATCATATTGAATGGTGGTGCAGGCTCGAAGGGCCGAATGCCCTGCTCCTGCACCTATTTTTTTTCTATGAGTTATCTCAGATTTCATTGACATTTCTGCACCGTGATGTCATAGCTGTGCATAAGCACCTAGCCCCTTCATCTAGGATTATAACAGAGTGATTGTGAAATCGTAAAAGAATTTGAAGATAATGTGGTACAAGCAGTCAAACATTTCAAACAAGGTAGCAAAGAGATTAGTGGAGACAGAATGGCCTAGAAATTGGATAACACTGGCCTGCCGATGTGATCCCCAGAGCAGGGAATGATCTTCAGGCAGCTCACCGGTGAATTTGCGGCTGTTGCATCGCCTGTAGGTCAGGTTGACTGGGGGGGTCGAGGCGGCGATCAGGAAGGGCCGGGGGTCAAGCGGCAGCGGCCCGTGGTTTCAATGTGGAGCTGGGCGGAGGCCTCCTGTACCTCCCGGTTCCACATTCAGGTAAGTTTTTGAAACTTACCTTTATGGTGGCAGCCTGCAGTAGTCTGTTTAAAGATCACTGGTTAAGCTGCGGAAAGACCTTGTTTTCCTCAATTTGCAGCCAGCTGCATTCAAAGTGAATCAATTTGGTAAAGGAAGCATCAAACAGGCATTCGACCCCTTGGGCTGGATTTTTGGCTTTTGAGATTGCGGGGCGGTAATGGCGGCCCTGATGCCGCCTGACGAAAGCTTGCGCCCTCGTCTGCAAAATTCGGCAAAAAATGAGGTTCCATGATCGGCGGCGTAAAATCAGGCATTACACAAGGGAGTTTTTGTGCCCCAGCCGAAAATTGCGGCGTTAAATAAGTCACAATAATGTGCAGAGCAAGGTTGTGCAGATGCCTTGATTTTTGTTGATGACGCTTGTAAATAGTTTCTTTGATTTAATGCACTTCATTGTTGTTTAGTGCCCTGCAACATAACGCCTATGGTATGGTTTTCTTTTGGTGGGGGAGTTTTTGTTACTTTGTTGCATAAAACGTCTGTTTGTTCCTTTGCCATTGGTGTTTTGTGTATCATTCTAATGTTCATCGGAGATGTGGCTTTATGGGGGCACATAACATGTCCAGTATTAGCTCCATCCCTCAGTTTCCTCCATTGAGGAAAGCCGGTCCATTATGAGCTGGTGACGTGCGGCTCTTGGTCTGGCAGCATCTCCAATCTCCTTCCCCCGTTAATGGTGTGGCTATCCAATGGAGACCTCACCAGGCTCCTCTTTGTCATCCTCCGCTTCCCGAGGTAGGCCTGCAATCCCCATTCGCAATGTCTGGCCCCTCATAGAAACATAGAAAATAGGTGCAGGAGTACGCCATTCGGCCCTTCGAGCCTGCACCGCCATTCAATGAGTTCATGGCTGAACATGCAACTTCAGTACCCCATTCCTGCTTTCTCGCCATACCCCTTGATTCCCCTAGTAGTAAGGAATACATCTAACTCCTTTTTGAATATATTTAGTGAATTGGCCTTAACAACATTCTGTGGTAGAGAATTCCACAGGTTCACCACTCTCTGGGTGAAGAAGTTTCTCCTCATCTCGGTCCTAAATGGCTTACCCCTTATCCTTAGACTGTGACCCCTGGTTCTGGACTTCCCCAACATTGGGAACATTCTTCCTGCATCTAATCTATCTAAACCCATCAGAATTTTAAATGTTTCTATGAGATCCCCTCTCATTCTTCTGAACTCCAGTGAATACAAGCCCAGTTGATCCAGTCTTTCTTAATATGTCAGTCCCGCCATCCCGGGAATCAGTCTGGTGAACCTTCGCTGCACTCCCTCAATAGCAAGAATGTCCTTCCTCAAGTTAGGAGACCAAAACTGTACACAATACTCTAGGTGTGGCCTCACCAAGGCCCTGTACAACTGTAGTAACACCTCCCTGCCCCTGTACTCAAATCCCCACGCTATGAAGGCCAACATGCCATTTGCTTTCTTAACCGCCTGCTGTACCTGCATGCCAACCTTCAATGACTGATGTACCATAACACCCAGGTCTCGTTGCACCTCCCCTTTTCCTAATCTGTCACCATTCAGATAATAGTCTGCCTCTCTGTTTTTACTACCAAAGTGGATAACCTCACATTTATCCACAATATATTTCATCTGCCATGCATTTGCCCACTCACCTAACCTATCCAAGTCACTCTGCAGCCTCATAGCATCCTCCTCGCAGCTCACACTGCCACCCAACTTAGTGTCATCCGCAAATTTGGAGATACTACATTTAATCCCCTCGTCTAAATCATTAATGTACAATGTAAACAGCTGGGACCCCAGCACAGAACCTTGCGGTACCCCACTAGTCACTGCCTGCCATTCTGAAAAGTACCCATTTACTCCTACTCTTTGTTTCCTGTCTGCCAACCAGTTCTCAATCCACGTCAGCACACTACCCCCAATCCCATGTGCTTTAACTTTGCACATTAATCTCTTGTGTGGAACCTTGTCGAAAGCCTTCTGAAAGTCCAAATACACCACATCAACTAGTTCTCACTTGTCCACTCTACAGGAAACATCCTCAAAAAATTCCAGAAGATTTGTCAAGCATAATTTCCCTTTCACAAATCCATGCTGACTTGGACCTATCATGTCACCTCTTTCCAAATGTGCTGCTATGACATCCTTAATAATTGATTCCATCATTTTACCCACTACCGATGTCAGGCTGACCAGTCTATAATTCCCTGTTTTCTCTCTCCCTCCTTTTTTAAAAAGTGGGGTTACATTGGCTACCCTCCACTCCATAGGAACTGATCCAGAGTCAATGGAATGTTGGAAAAAGACTGTCAATGCATCCGCTATTTCCAAGGCCACCTCCTTAAGTACTCTGGGATGTAGACCATCAGGCCCTGGGGATTTATCGGCCTTCAATCCCATCAATTTCCCCAACACAAATAAGGATTTCGCTCAGTTCCTCCTCCTTACTCGACACTCTGACCTCTTTTATATCCGGAAGGTTGTTTGTATCCTCCTTAATGAATACAGAACCAAAGTACTTGTTCAATTGGTCTGCCATTTCTTTGTTCCCCGTTATGACTTCCCCTGATTCTGACTGCAGGGGACCTACGTTTGTCTTTACTAACCTTTTTCTCTTTACATATCTATAGAAGCTTTTGCAGTCCTTTCTAATGTTCCCTGCAAGCTTCCTCTCATATTCTATTTTCCCTGCCCTAATCAAACCCTTTGTCCTCCTCTGCTGAGTTCTAAATTCCTCCCAGTCCCCGGGTTCACTGCTATTTCTGGCCAATTTGTATGCCACTTCCTTGGCTTTAATACTATCCTTTATTTCCCTTGATAGCCACGGTTGAGCCACCTTCCTTTTTTTATTTTTACGCCAGACAGGGATGTACAATTGTTGTAGTTCATCCATGCGGTCTCTAAATGTCTGCCATTGCCCATCCACTGTCAACCCCTTTAGTATCATTCGCCAATCTATCCTAGCCAATTCAGGCCACATACCTTCAAAGTTACCCTTCTTTAAGTTCTGGACCATGGTCTCTGAATTAACTGTTTCATTCTCCATCCTAATGTAGAATTCCACCATATTATGGTCACTCTGCCCCAAGGGGCCTCGCACAACGAGATTACTAATTAATCCTCTCTCATTACACAACACCCAGTCTAAGATGGCCTTCCCCCTAGTTGGTTCCTCGACATATTGGTCTCGAAAACCATCCCTTATGCACTCCAGGAAATCCTCCGCCACCGTATTGCTTCCAGTTTGGTTAGCCCAATCTATGTGCATATTAAAGTCGCCCATTATAACTGCTGCACCTTTATTGCATGCACCCCTAATTTCCTGTTTGATGCCCTCCCCAACATCACTACTACTGTTTGGAGGTCTGTACACAACTCCCACTAATGTTTTTTGCCCTTTGGTGTTCTGCAGCTCTACCCATATAGATTCCACCTCATCCAAGCTAATGTCCTTCCTAACTATTGCATTAATCTCCTCTTTAACCAGCAATGCTACCCCACCTACTTTTCCTTTTATTCTATCCTTCCTGAATGTTGAATACCCTTGGATGTTGAGTTCCCAGCCCTGATCATCCTGGAGCCACGTCTCTGTAATCCCAATCACATCATATCTGTTAACATCTATTTGCACAGTTAATTCATCCACCTTATTACGGATACTCCTTGCATTAAGACACAAAGCCTTCATGATGGCCAAGCTGTGCAACATGCAGCACACCACAATTAATTTGGAAACCTGTTGATGAGAGTATTCAAGTCTGCCTCCAGGGCGGTCCAGGCTACACAGTGTAGGAGATGGCCTATCTCTGTCAGCACTTCCTTTCTGAAGTGCAGTCTTCTCACACACTGCTCCTCAGAGAGCTCGAGGTATGAGCGTTGGTGCCTGTAAACCCGTGGGGGGTAAGCCCTCCTCCCCAGATGTCTTCCACCTCTCCACATCCGTGGGCCAAGAGCCCTTCTTCTAACTTGATGCCACCTGGCAATAGCATGGAGCATGATACGCTGGCGAATTAGTAATACCCCCATTAAATTCTCTCACTGAAGTTGTAACGTCACTGGGCTCAATTTTTCCCAAAGCTTTTTTCTGGCGTACTTGCAAAGTTATGCACGTCTTTTGGGGGCCGAAGTACGGCAAAAAAAAATCGTCTAAGTTTCCCCGTTGGATTTCTTCATTTTGGCGTGGCCTAACCTGTCGTTTAGTTTTGGGGGTGGAGCTTTGATCTGCGCTAAAAAGATCGGGCTGCCATGTTAACCAGACACAATGCGAGCTGAGGCTGCAAAGTGAAACATACAGCCTGCTCGCAACACATTAAAACACATTGCATCAATTTAAAAACACACAGAAATATATTGCAGCAACTTACCTCGAATGCCCCCAGCCAAAGGTCCAGTCCGGTCCCAAATGGCTTCCCTGGTCCGCCGCCTGAATTGGTCCCCCGGCCTTTCTCCCTCCCTCCCTCTCTCTTCCCCCCTGTCCGGGCATCTGCTGCGCTGAGTTATTTATTTGCACTGATTTTCTTAACTCTCCAGAAGGTTTATCTGCAGAGGCCACATACGCCGGCCTAAGCAGAACTGGAGTAACTCTTGAGTTGGCCAAACTTTCCTAAATAGCCAGAATAGGCGCGGGTGGCAGGTTACGCCCCCTTTGGCTGAAAAAAGAACTAACCTAAAAAGTCGTAACTAATAAATTAAGCTGGTGCAAATTGATTGGGGAAACTTTTTTTTAAACTTAGGCCAAGAAAAGCAGCCTGCTCCAAAAAAATGGCGCAGATCACTGGGGAAAATTGAGCCCACTGTAATGGCAGATAAAACTGCCGCTTTCCAGTCGGAGCTTGACGCAGCGTGCTGTGAGCAACCGGTGCAGTCAATGTGACCTGCGATGTAAGATCCTCCTCCCTCCATTTAAAAACGCCACCAATACCGCCTGCTGCACCCTGGGAATGCCTGGTTTTTCAGACGTTTCCTGGAGCGGGCATTTAATGAGGTGTCAGGGCCGAATTTTGCATCCGGGACACTAGCAGAGCGTGGCACGACTACTGACATCATGATCTCAGTGAAACTAGAGGGCGGAGTGGTAAGTTTCTGCAAACCATGAGCCGAATTTGCCGGCCGGTTGGTAAAAGCTGGATGCCCGCTGTAATGCCTAGAAACACCCTTTACCGCCTCTCTGAGGCGCTGAGACGCAAGCGAGCCAAAAATCCAGCCCCTTATTTTAATATGCAAAAGAGCTATCTACTGTTTCTGATTGCCTCTTTTGATACCTATATCAATGTAGTAGGTGGCGCACTTCCGGCGTGGAATGTGCCCGTACACACTTCCCGTCATTTAGGATGCTTTACACTTGAAAAACAAGTGCAGCATCATCGAATTTTAAGGCTATTATATTGAATAAATAATCATAATACAACTTACATTTCTATACTGCTCTTTGGTGTCAGTTGTGTCAGTGAGAGATTATCTGGTAATTATCCCATTGTTGTTTGTGGGAGCTTGCTGTGCGGAAATTGGCTGCCGAGTTTCCCACATTACAAGAGTGACCACACTCCAAAAGTACTTCATTGGCTGTAAAGCGCTTTGAGATGTCTGGTGGTCATGAAAGGCGCTATATAAATTCAAGTCTTTCATTCATATACAGAAATACATTACAAGAGCACTTGACAGGATGTTGAGCAAAAGGGGACAAAGAGAAGATAGGTAATTGGAGGCAATGAGGCACAGTTGAAAAGAAGGATCTTTAAGAGGCTTTTGAAAGTGGGAGAGACGTGAGAAGGTGCAGGTGCTGAAAGAGGGAGCTTAAGAGCGCAGATGTATAGTGGCTAATGGGAGTAGGAAATGAGAACTAATAATTGGAATGTGTGTACAGGGATATACAACTAGAAGAAATCATCAGGGTAAATGGGGCAAGGCCCATTTGTAGGTGAGGACAAGGATCATAAAACCGATTCCAAGTATAATATACCCCTTTTGGAAGTAAGATGGCTGGAATTGGCCCACACCAGGTGATCCAACTCATTTTACAACTCTGAATGCAGAAATATTTACATTTTAATCCTCAAGGAACCCCTGGTTGAGGTTTCAGCTCTGGTGAAGGTGAACTGGTATTACTGTCCAACCACTTATGACTGACTATCTGAAACCAAAAAATGACCTATTGAAACCATAACCCTCACACAGCACATGGATCCACATGAACTGATTGGACTGATAAAAAAAATGAAGCTCATTGAAGCTTAGCGATACATTTTTAAACTAAAATTGACTGCCACCATCAGTAACTATTGTGGCCAGTGGAGCAAACAAGAAGTCAATACCTCAAAAGGGATGCACAGAAGGCCAGAATTGGAGGAATAAAGGACATAGGAGAGGATGTAAGTTGAAGAAGGTGTGAAGTCATGGAGACATTTAAGGATGAGGATTTTAAGTTCAATCTATTGGGGAACAGGGAACCAGAATATATTAGCAAGAAATGGTTGATAGACAAATGGGACTTAATATGGGATGGGATGCAGATGGCAAAGTTCTGAATGAGGAGTGGAGGATGGGAGGCCAGTAAAGAGGATATTGGGGAAATCGCTTTAGAAGCACGGATAAGGGTTCTGGTGGTAGTGGACGTGAAGTTGAGAGGAAGGTGAATGAAAGCAGTCTTGGTGATAGATGGTATATGGGGTTTGAAGTTCATCTCTGGGCTAAGGATTTGCATAGTTTTACGCAGTCTGGCAAGGGAACAGAGTTTATCGAAGAGTTGGGAATAAATGCTTCAGTCTTTCTATAGTTCCGCCGGAGGAAATTATGACCCCTCTCTATCTCTGCAATCTCCTCCAGCCCTATAACACTCCAAGGTATCTGTGCTCCTCCAATTTTGGCCTCTTGAGCATCCCTGATTTTAGCTTTCAGCCTTCAGCTGCCAAGGCCCTAAGCTCTGGAATTCCCTCCCTAAATCTCTCTACCTGTCTTATCTCCTTTAAGACTCTCCTTAAAACCTACCTCTTTGATCAAGTTTTTGGTCATCTGCCCTAATAGCTCCTTACAAAGCTTGGTATCAAATTTTGTTTTGATAATGTGAAACACTCCTGTGAAACACCTTGGGACGTTTTACTTCGTGAACAGTGCTATATAAATACAAGTTGTTGTTGTAATAAAGTGAGACAGGCAGTCTGGCAGCACAGAGGTGGTGGTTGTGGGGTCAAGGGAAGTGGTGGAGAAATGGGGCTGTTTCAGCAGAATACAAATGAAAGCTGATCCCATATCTGCAGATGATGTCACCAAGGAGCAATATTTACATCACGAAGAAAAAGGATAAAACTCTGATGGTGACTGCGCAGGAGAACAAAGAGAAGCCATTGGGACAGTTAGGACTGGAATCATACAAGGGTAACAATGAATAGAAATATCCAAGCCAACTTTATTTGTTTTATATTTCACAGGATCGTCTATTGCCCAAAAATATTTAAATGTTTTTCTTTTTAACATAGTTGCTGAGATTATTCCCATGCACAGCCTAGCTTGCAAATTGATTTGGTTGAATTTATGATTTATAGAAGTGAAATGGTAGAGCTACATAGTGAACTTTGTGTCAAGCAACAGTTTAGCTCAATGCTCTATCTTAAATGTTAAAGTTATAATTGTTACCAAGTCGTACTTTAAAAAGTCTGATGCTGTAATAGTTAAGAGAATCAGGTGGACAAAAAGGTTATAAAATTCACTTGATGTAATCATTTTCTTTAAATTATTAATAAGCTACAGGAAGCCTTACATCATGGAGGCCTTTTCCATAAATCAGCAGGCGGTCTAACCTTGGCATTGATACATGTCCCCTGCAGGGTTGCATGCAATTTGAAGGCATTGTGTGCAGAAACACAGCAGCAGAGCATGCAAGAGACTGCCTTTTGACCGAATGGTAATAGGAATGCTGATTAAAACAATGCACTATTTTTGGCAGACAATAGCAGCAGAACTATCATTGACTGAACCATGAAACCAATTGCTGGAGGACAAAGAAAACAACAGATTCTTGAAAGCTGAAGAAAGTAGTACAATTTCTTCAGAAGATTCATAAGAACATAAGAAATAGGAACAGGAGTAGGCCATTTGGTCCCTCGAGCCTGCTCCGCCATTCAATAAGATCATGGCTGATCTGATCATGGACTCAGCTCCACTTCCCTGCCCGCTCCCCATAACCCCTTATCCCCTTATCATTTAAGAAAATATCTGTTTCTGTCTTAAATTTATTCAATGTCCCAGCTTCCACAACTCTCTGAGGCAGCGAATTCCACAGATTTACAACCCTTTGAGAGAAGAAATTTCTCCTCATCTCAGTTTTAAATGGGCGGCCCCTTATTCTAAGATCATGCCCTCTAGTTCTAGTCTCCCCCATCAGTGGAAACATCCTCTCTGCATCCACCTTGTCAAGCCTCATAATGTTATACGTTTCGTTAAGATCACCTCTCATTCTTCTGAATTCCAATGAGTAGAGGCCCAACCTACTCAACCTTTCCTCATAAATCAACCCCCTCATCCCCGGAATCAACCTAGTGAACCTTCTCTGAACTGCCTCCAAAGCAAGTATATCCTTTCGTAAATATGGAAACCAAAACTGCATGCAGTATTCCAGGTGTGGCTTCACCAATACCTTATATAGCTGTAGCAAGACTTCCCTGCTTTTATACTCCATCCTCTTTGCAATAAAGGCCAAGATACCATTGGCCTTCCTGATCACTTGCTGTACCTGCATACTATCCTTTTGTGTTTCATGCACAAGTACCCCCAGGTCCCGCTGTATTGTGGCACTTTGTGATCTTTCTCCATTTAAATAATAACTTGCTGTTTGATTTTTTTCTGCCAAAGTGCATAACCTCACACTTTCCAACATTATACTCCATCTGTCAAATTTTTGCCCACTCACTTAGCCTGTCTATGTCTTTTGCAGATTTTTTGTGTCCTCCTCACACATTGCTTTTCCTCCCATCTTTATATCGTCAGCAAACTTGGCTACGTTACACTCAGTCCCTTCTTCCAAGTCATTAACATAGATTGCAAATAGTTAGGGTCCCAGCACTGATCCCTGCAGCACCCCACTAGTTACTAGTTGCCAACCCGAGAATGAACCATTTATCCCGACTCTCTGTTCTCTGTTAGGTAGCCAATCCTCTATCCATGCTAATATATTACTCCCAACCCCGTGAACTTTTATCTTGTGCAGCAAACTTTTATGTGGCACCTTGTCAAATGCCTTCTGGAAGTCCAAATACACCACATCCACTGGTTCCCCTTTATCCACCCTGTTCGTTACATCCTCAAAGAACTTCAGCAAATTTGTCAAACATGACTTCCCTTTCATAAATCCATGCTGACTCTGCCTGACCTCATTTTAGATGCTCCAAATAGAAATACTCAATATGTGAAAATTTTCATTAAAATATCCAAACATAATTAAGAAGATATCTGAGAACTAGCTGAAGATCATTTGTAAAAGAAAAAGTTTTTAATTTCCAATTTTTCATTAAAATGAGAGCATCTCCCTTCGTGTTGTTCATAGTCTGCAGATTGGGCTGCAAGTAGGGGTAGGGGCTGGCGGGGGTTGGAGATTGGATGAAGAGTGGATATTGGGAAAGTGGGCAACTGAGCAGCTACATGTCGAATCAGGCAGGCAATGGGAAGGGAGCATCAGTGGGTGCTGTGTGTTGGCACCACAGCTGATGCTGAAAGGGGAGAGCGAGAGTCTGATGGTGAGACAGCCTGGTTAGGCAAGCCATGATGGCAGATATCATTCAGGATGAGATGTAATTAAAAAAATTATGGGGCCGAAATTGGCCTCTTGTGCGCCTGCCATCCGGGACACAAAATGTTTTTAGCCTGGGAGAACAGCGCTCCCCCCACCCACCCCACATGCCGCGGAATTGGGCAGGGGTTTTGTGAAGGTGCTACGAGGTAGTGCCTTGCTCCTGCCGGCAGCGCCCCACTTGGCTGCGCGTGCAACTGATGATGTTATTGCCGCACGCAGCGCACTGATACCGCCTCAGGAGTAAATATTGGCCGCGCACCTTTGCTTACCAACTGGTGGTGACAACGACAGCTTCAGCTGTCAAGTTGGAATCAGGAGTCGGCTGGAGCAATGCTATTTAAAGGCGCAATCTTGAAAAAAAAATGTTGTTGGCCATTACTCTTTGCAGCTTGCTAACACATAGGCCGAGTGGCTGGTGGGCAGACCGCAACGATTTTGACTCCAAGGATTGTTCTGCCTCCTAACTATTCCCCATGTATCATTCAGGGCAGATTTCAAATCACAACATTTTGTTTCATGTTGGCACTCGACCTCCTGCTCCAGCATCACCATTGGAGGCTTCTTAGGCAAAGACAAATGCAGAGAGAAAGGCGTAGAGAAAGGCAGGTGGAAGGACATGGGGCAAGACAGGGAGCAGCGCAGGGAGCGGCGCAGGGAGCAAGGCAGAAACATTTGGCCAGAGGGAATATGCCCAACAGGGCTGGCAACAGGAGACCTTACCTTCCTAGGGTATTCTGGCAGCAGTTCCCCTACATCAATTTCACTGAGGAACAGTGTGTTCGAAGGCTGCGCTTCAGCAAGGCTGTGGTCACAGAGCTCTGCCATCTGCTGCAACCGGACCTCGAGGCTCAGACCAGGGCGAGGACGACTCTTTCAGCAGTAGTCAAGGTCATATCGCGCTCAATTTCTACCAATGGATCCTACCAGCGAGCGACAGGAGACATCTCCAGTTTGGCATCCATTGCTCCATCTGCGAGGTCACAGATGCTCTGTATAGGAAGAGGAGGGACTTCATCACCTTCCCCTTGACCAGAGCGAAGCAGCACAAGCGTGCATGTGGGTTTGGCAGGATAGTGGGCTTCCCCATGGTGCAAGGTGCCATTGACTGCATCTACGTTGTTTTGCGGATGCCTCATAACAATCCTGAGGTATTCCATAACTGCAAAGACTTCCACTCATTGAATGTGCAGCTGGTGTGGGAACACTCATGCAGAATCATCACCATCAATGCTCTCTATCCTGGCAGCAGCCACTATGCCTTCATCCTGCACCAGATCGGTGTGCCAGCTCTGTTCCAAGCTCGCGGTTGGCTGCTCGGAGACAAGGGTTATCTGCTCTCCAGCTGGCTCATGACTCCCCTCCGCAATCCCACCACTCCTGCCCATCACTCATACAATGACAGCCATGCCGCCACCAGGAACATCACTGAGCAGACAATCGGAGTGCTCAAGCAATGGTTGCGCTGCCTTGACCGCTCAGGTGGAGTCCTCCGATACTCGGCTGAGCGGGTATCCCTATTCATCAAAGTCTGCTGCATGCTGCACAATCTCGCCATCATGAGGGCACAGCAATTGCTCCCAGGCATAGCTGCACCACCTCTGGAGGAGAAAGAGGAGGAGCAGGAGGAGAATCAAGAGGAGGAGGAGGAACAGGAGGTGGAGGAGGAACAAGAGCAGCAACAACAGCGATAGAGCAGGCAATGAGTCCATAGCGATTCTGCAAGGGAGGTCCGCGACTACCTCATCAGAGTTTGGGTCCAGTGAATTACATCCCACCTCCCGGTTCCTCTGGACATGCTCATAACCACTTCCATTTTCCCTTCCATTCCAAAGCCGCAAAATTGAAATGAGAGACAACAGCAAACAATAAACATTCTAATCCAAATTTATATCACACCAACAAATGCTTACATAATGTATTTACTCATCACACTTGGGCATTTCCTTATATCCCCTCCTTGTTTTAACTAATCTAGTGCTCCTCCGCAGTGTGTCCCCTGTGGCTGCAGCACGGCTGATCGAGGGCTCCTGTGTGTCAGGGCCAGAGACTACAGATGGCCTTGCAGGATGCCCTCGACCAGCTCTGGGCCTGGAAGGAGGTTGCACCACCTCAGGTTTGGCAGCGGCAGTCTAGGCGAAAGGCAGCCACAAGTGCAATAGTGGCAGTGGTGGGATCAGAAATGCTGTCATCCTGCGAAAGGTCAGCAGGTTCTTGCATGAGAGCAGTCTGAGCTTCCATACCACCAACCATCGTCTGCATTACAGCACTAAGGCATTGAGTTGCTTACGCCTGTGCTGCAATGGAAGCTGCCACATCACCTATATTACGCATCATGAGGTCTGGATCCGTACGGTCTCTCTGGGAGTCCACCATCGTCTGCACACTGGCAATGATGGGCTCCATGGTGTGCACAGAACTGTGTGCAATGCTGGAGGCAGACTGCTCCAAGCGCCATACCACTGCCAACAGGCTCTCGGCAGCCTTGCCATTGCACTTATGATGTCAGAGTACATGGCCATCATCCTTTTTGTGAATTCCTCCCCATCGAGGTCCTGATCTGAGTCCTGTGGTGCAGAACTCGCCCTCCTGGGAGATGGCTCCCGAGGTTCCCTTTCTCCTTGGCCTTGCTGCAGCCCGCTAGTCCCCGGCTCATCACCCAGTGCAGACCCCTCTACTAGCCTAACCTCTAAGGAATGCGTAGTGCCAGTATCTGAGCTGGTGCCTGCGGGGGAGAGAAACAATAGCGCAGTGCTCGACTCCTCCTCCTCCTCTTGTTCTTCCTCCTCTTCTTCTCCCTCCAGAATGTCTTGGGGAGGGGGGGCTCAGGTGCAGGATGGACAGACTTTTCATGGTTATCTGAAAGCATAAATGGCACAAGATTTGCATTAAGGTGAGGGCAGTGGGGCAGGAATGGAGCAAGGAGTGGAGACAGTATTGGGAGTTGGAAAGTGATAATGCCTTCTGGTGTGGCAGGGGGGAAGTGGTATGAGAAAAGGAAAGGGGATAAATATACCGTTGTTGCCCCCGGCGGGGTTGACGTCTCCGCCGGTCACGGCGCCCAACACCTGCGGGCCAATAAGTCCCAGCACTTGCTCAAGGTCAGACAGCAGCCGCAGGTCAGGTTCTCCTTCTCTAGTCCTTTGCTGCTCCCATCTGTTATGTGCCATCTTGGCCTGCAAAAGAAAAGAACTCATGTGAGTAAGAGTCCAGCTATATATGTAGAAGATATGCCTACCGTGGTTGAATAGCTGTGAATGTGTGAGTGCGAGTGTTTGCAGATGCTTGGTGGTGGAGTGGTGTGGAACTGGTGGTTTGCACAGTGTGTGCAGACAGAGGTTGAGAGGCTAGTATGGAGGAGGTGTGTAAGCTTGTGATCACCTTCACTACCCGACATAGGTCATTGAATTTTTTTACAGCACTGGGTGAGGCTTCTTTGCACCACTGTGCTGGTCGGTATCTCCTGGGCCACCTCTTGCCACATGGCCTGGAAAACCTGCAGAGATGGTCTCCTTCCCGATGCAGGGAACAGCGTTTGCTCCTGGTCTCCAGTGCCCCCACCAATGCCTCCAGAGCCACATCGTTGAATCTTGTATCACTCTCCCTTGAAGGGGGATCACCAGCAGCCATTTCACAATCTTTCTCAGGTCCAGAGATCACTGACTGAAGTTCAGCAATGCTGAATATGAGCAGCAGCAGGTTCAAATGACCTGCCCTTTAAGAACCAGATGGAGCTGGAATCAAGGATTGAAGGCTGATTGCTGAGCTTGGGTAAGTGGCTGTGAATAGCGCCCCTGCAGCACCCAGCTGATGCCATTCACGCCTCATTTACTGCCCCCACACCCCGCCATGCCCTTCACTCCTGGGGCAAAAACGCCTAATTTCACACAATTTGGCAAGACATTTCACCGAGAGCTAAATTTTCTAAAAGTAAAAAATTACCACCCCAAACGGTGCACTACCAAATTTCGCCCTCTACATTTCTTAATTTCAGAAGAAAGACTTGCATTTATCATCATCATCATAGGCGGTCCCTCGAAACGAGGATGACTTGCTTCCACGCCAAAAAAAAGGATGAGTTCACAGATGTTTCGAATGAAGAACCTGAACTACATCTTGAAGGGTGGAAGATGCCTGTGCGTGGATTTTTTTAACATGTGGTGGCCGTTGCACACCAGCCACCACACGGGCTTGACAGAGCTAGGTCTTGGTCCAGTGGCAAGGGTTATCCAAGACAACTGGAGACCAACTCTGCTGCACGGACCTAGTGCGCACACATATCGCAGTGTGGGCTGGCCTGTGCTGCCCTTGGGCCCCTGGCCCCGAACTCACACCTCTCCTAGGCCCTGATCACATCCCTCCACAGTCTCTTGTCGCTCCTTCGCCTCTCTCGCCGCTCCTGCTGCAATCACCGATCTGGACCTTGCTAACATCACTCTTCGCTGCCGTTGCTCTCCTGCACCAGCTCGCGCTGTACCTTGTAGTGGCATGCCTCCACGCTGTCCAGGGGCCGCTGCACACCGCTCCTTTTATGGCCCCGACCTGCCGCTGATGGTTTCTCGCAGGTCAGGGCCGCCATGCTCCATTTATATAACGCCTTTCACCACCTCAGTATGTCCTAAAGCTTTTTGCAACCAATGACGTATGTTTGAATTGTGGTCACTGTTGTATTGTAGGAAACGCAACAGCCAATTTGTGTACATCAAGGGCACACAAGCAATGTGATAATGACCAGATAATCTGTTTTAGTTATGTTGGTTGAGGAATAAATATTGGCCAGGACACTGGGGAGAACTTCCCTGCTCTTCTTCGAATTAATGCCATGGGATCTCTTATGTCCTCCATAGGGTGGATGGGGCCTTGGTTTAACGTTTCATCCAAAACATAGCGCATCCGACAGTGCAGCACTCCCTCAGTACTGCACTAGAGTGGCAGCCTAGATTTTGGTCTTTGGAGTGGACTTGAAACCACAAACCTCTAACTCAGAGAAACAAGTGCTACCACAGAGCCACACCTGACAGCAGTATGTTGCTTGTTAATTTATAAATATTAATGAAATTAAGGCATTAAATAATGTTATAATCTCTTATGGGTCATGAAACTCCCAAGGTTGCAGTATTACGTGATCGGTTCAGTCACAAAAATGGCTAATGAGAAACTATACTGCAAACACCAATAACTGTCCTTTTGAAAACCAGGAACATGGGAACTCCTGACATTGGGGGTTCCCAGCCAAGCCTGTTCTCTCCTGTAGAAAGCCAAGATCTAACATGTTTGGCTCCCAGCATATTTTCCGGCCTTCCTGCCATTGTCCCACTACATGAGAGTACTGGATGGTTATCCCTTATGTTTCAAATCTGATAAAGAAATAAGCATTGCTTGATTTAGTTCTCGAAATGAAGTGGGGTAAATAAATGATAGAACAATTGGGAACTAATGATGCTGAAGACTATGATTTTTTAAATATATAAAAATATAAAAAATACACAAATTTACTGGATTTCTTTGAGGAAATGACAGATCTTACTGACAATGGAAATTCTGTGGAAGTGATATTTGTAGATTTCACCAGAGCTTTTATTATCATGCCACGTAAGCAATTAGATCCAAATATTGGCAGGCATGGAATAGAGGTAGATTTAAAATTGACTAGATGAGAGAAAGCACTGGGATTGGAGTTTCAGGATGACAAGGGGTTGCTGGAAAAGTGCGAAGGGATCAGTGGTCGGACCATTGCTATTTATGGTGTACGCATAGTCTTTGACCTTACATTGTTAACCGCGAGGGACTATGGAGCCTCCTCCTTCCTTTCGGCTGCCCCCAAAAGTTTGTCGCCATCCTCCACCTGCTCCACAGCGATATGCAAGCCGTGATCCTGACCAATGGATCAACCACAGACCCAATCCACATCCGGACTGGAGTCAAGCAGGACTGCGTCATCGCGCCAACCCTTTTCTCGATCTTCCTTGTTGCAATGCTCCACCTCACACTCAACAACCTCCCCGCTGGAGTGGAACTAAACTATAGAACCAGTGGGAACCTGTTCAACTTTTGTTGCCTCCAGGCCAGATCCAAGACTGTCCCATCCTCTGTCGTCGAACTACAGTATGCGGATGACGCTTGCGTCTGTGCACATACAGAGGCTGAACTCGAAGTCATAGTCAATATCTTCACCGAGCCATACGAAAGCATGGGACTGACACTAAACATCTGTAAGACAAAGGTCCTCCACCAACCTGACCCCGCCACACAGCACTGCCCCCCCAGTCATCAAGATCCACGGTGCGGCCCTAGACAACGTGGACTATTTTCCATACCTCGGGAGCCTATTATCAGCAAGGGCAGACATCGCCGATGAGGTTCAACATCGCCTCCAGTGCGCCAGTGCAGCCTTCGGCTACCTGAGGAAAAGAGTGTTCGAAGATCAGGCCCTCAAATCTGGCACCAAGCTTATGGTCTACAGGGCTGTAGTAATACCCGTCCTCCTGTATGGCTCAGAGACATGGACCATATATAGTAGACACCTCAAATCACTGGAGAAATACCACCAACGATGTCTCCACAAGATCTTGCAAATCCCCTGGGAGGACAGGCGCACCAATGTTAGTGTTCTCGATCAGGCCAACATCCCCAGCATCTGACCACACTCGACCAGCTCCATTGGGCAGGTCACATTGTTCACATGCCTGACACAAGACTCCCAAAGCAAGCGCTCTACTCGGAACTCCTACACGGCAAACAAGCCCCAGGTGGGCAGAGGAAACATTTCAAGGACACCCTCAAAGCCTCCTTGAGAAAATGCAACATCCCCACACACACCTGAGAGTCCCTGGCCAAACACCGCCCTAAGTGGAGGAAGAGCATCTGGGAGGGCGCTGAGCATCTTGAGTCTCGTCGCCGAGAGCATGCAGAAAGCAAGCGCAGGCAGCAGAAGGAACGTGCGGCAAACCAGACTCCCACCCACCCTTTCCTTCAATGACTGTCTGTCCCACTTGTGACAGAGACTGTAATTCCTGTATTGGACTGTTCAGTCAACTAAGAATTCACTTTTAAAGTGGAATCAAGTCTTCCTCGATTTCGAGCGACTGCCTATGATGATGATGATGGTTCCAAATTGCAGGGGAATAAGCAAACCAAAGAGATCTGGATAGGTTGTGTAGGTGGGCTAATGAGTGGTGAATGCCATTTAATGTGAACAACTAATGAGACTCGGGAAAGGAACAGTGAAAATATAAACTAAATAGCTCCAGGCTACAGGTCTAATTGAAACACACAAGATTCTGAGAGGGCTTGACAACATAGATGCAGAGAGGCCGTTTCCCTTGGCTGAAGATCGTGGGCATTGTCTCAGGATAAGACGTCGGCCTTTTAGGAATGAGATAAGGAGAAATTTATTCACTCAGAGGGTTGTGAGGAATTCTCTACCCCGGAGGGCTGAGGATGCTGACTTATTGAATATATTCAAGGCTGAGACCGATAGATATTTGGACTCAGAGAAATAAGGGATGTGGATCAGGTGGGAAAGTGGAGTTGAGGTTGGAGATCAGCCATGGTCATTGAATGGCGGAGTAGGCTCGAGAGGCCGTATGGCCTACTCCTGCACCTACTTCTTATGTTCTTTCTTAGGTCACAACACAGGGGAGAGATTTGGGAGTACAGGTATTGCCAAGCTCAGTAAAGTCAATAGGGCAATGCACAGCAGCAGTAAGGAAAGTTAATCTTGGAATGTATGGCCAGATGGACAGAGCAGAAATCCCAGAATGTGATAATGAATTAGGCACTGTTATAGCCACACCTGGGGCTAGATTTTATACTTTTGTGCATATCGCCAAAATGGGCGTTATTTCCGGCATGGGCGGTAAAAATGGGTTTTCAGATCGCCGGCTTCTCGCCCATTCTCAAAGCACCTAGTCTCCATTTTTGAAATTTGGCGTTACCGCGAGCGATGTGAAATGGGTGGTAGCATTTAATCTCTGACCTTCTGCCATAAAGTCTCGCCGTCCTTAGCAATGGCATGGCAACGCTCGATTCCCGCGATTCAGGAGGTCAAGGATCATCATGGAATGAGCAGAAGAGGAGACAGAGAGGGAGCTGAGATGGATTGAATGTGTGTGTGGGTGTGGTGTGGCTGCTTTGGGAGGAAGGAGGGAGAGTTTAGAGCTTTAGAGCAAGTAGGTAAGTAAACAAAAATTAGCTGTAACCAACCACATATTTCCCGAATTTGGCCTATAATGGAGGGTGAGGAGGAGGCATCATAGTACGCTGTGGAGACTATTGCTGGCGAGAGCAGTGAGGTGGGAGAGGAGCATAATGGAGGGCGCAAAAGGGCGAGGAGGTTCTTGGACGAGGCAAATGCCTCCCTTCTGCAGGAGGTTGAGATACGCTGGTTGATTTGACACAGGGGGAGCGTGGGAAGCCCACCCCAAAGGCCTACCAGAAGCTATGGACCGAGACAGTAGAAGTGGTCTCGTCAGCAACCAATGAGGTGCGTGAGGGCAACCAAAGCCGCAAACGATGGAACGATCTTGTGGGATCCGAAAGAGTAAGCATTACATTTATTTACACGTACTTATGTATTTATATAATTTGATTTTTAACAGTCATGAGTGACTATCAGCAGATGTGAGGTATTTCACTTTTAACGGGAATGTTGTACTCAAAGCCTGAGGTCATGGTGTACATCTTTAGGTAAAGAATGATAATTATCATAATATTCATGATTACATCAATTGGTTATGTCTTGTATCAGTCTCTGTGACAGCACCTAGCAATGATATCACGCAATGATCTCACGCCATGTTGTCCTGTCACTTTTACAGAAGAAGCTATCGACGATGAGGTCTGTGCAGAGGCGAACGGGTGGGTGGCCACCAGTCCCCAGCGACATCACTGAGATGGAGGAGCGGGTGCTTGCACTCATGGGGAAGCACACCCGGACCGCCACTGAAACATCTGCAGACCTTGAAGTGAAGCCACGTGAGTAAAGCTTACACCATTGCGTGATGTAAAGTCTATAGATGCCACACCAACTCATATCAGAACAATCATATATGATGGATGATTTCTAAAATTGTCCTAGAAATAATGCTGGCCTAATGAAAATCATTGCAATGCAAATGTGTTGATGGTCATGTAATGTGATGTCTGCGATGATTTTGATAGCTGCGGTGCTTTTGTCATGCATATGCTGTGTGTAGCGCTGGACTCACCTTGTGACCCGAGCACCCCCTTCTCCTCTAATACCCTCATTTGTATTTTGTAGCTCAGCCAGCAGCGCGGCCCCAGGCAAGTCCACAGAGGCCAGAAGGTGGGGGCGTGGGGCCCGACTCTCCGGACGATCCAACATCTGGAGCTGAGGAGCTCCGATTCTCGCGCGTCAATCCACTGGGTCTGTTCTCTACGGATGAGAGTGCGGACTTTGAGAAAGCTGCATCACCACGCACCAGAAGCCATTCCACCCCAAGGCCATCTAGTGCTCCTCTGGTCATTCCCGCCTCCACTCTGGAGCACCTCGCCACAGGGCACCCCATTTGTCCCCAGGACGGCACCGACCATGCGGAGGCTTCGTGGACGTGGCAGGTTTGGTCCACGAGCGCCACATGAGAGCGGAGAAATGGTACAGTTGTCCAGGAGGACTGTAGACATTGGTCGCAGCTCATCGAAGCATTGAGGAGAATATTCCGACAGCTGGCCACAATGACTGAGTACATTTCGCGGATGGCAGAGACCCTGGATACGATAGCCAGGAACACTGCTGGCACAGGCCTCCCAGTGGTCCCAGAGCGCGGCACTCCACCCCTAGGTTCCACATCACCACTGTGAACACAATATGAGAGGAAGGACCAAAATCCTGCTTCTGCATCAGAGAATGTTCCCCCCTCGGCAGCCCCCCGCTCCCGTAACCGTGCAACCACCACCTCTGCCTTCATCCCCCTCAATGAGACATCGCCTGAGGAGTTCCTCGGCCAAGCGCCATGGAGCACGGCGAGAAAGGGGTAGAGGTGGGGAGAAGAAGGGGAGGGAGTGAAGGAAAGTGAGATGCATGTCTACAGGTGATGGCTGTGTTATATCTCCCTCTGGGTGTATGCAATTTGTTGTAATGTATGGGGGGAGGGGACCACCCTCCTGCTTTGCCTTTGTATTCTGTGTTGCTGGAGATGTTGAACATTTGATTGATATCAATGGTGGAACAAGTGGGGTGTGGGCAGAGGTTGGGTGTTTTTGCCCGTGATACTTATGATTTCAAACCAATGTTGGTATAAAATGTTTTTTATTGAACATAACCTTGTTGCGCATTGTCTCAGATAACTGGACCGTTACACACTGGTGATTCCTTAACATGAAAGGGTTAAATAAAACTTAACTGCAATCAACGTAAACTTTAACTGGCACCAAAGTGATGGGCACCATTGATGTCTGAGCTGCACACACACAGCAGTGTGTCAGCGTTGTCGTTCATAGCAACGTTCTTTCAGGCAAATCGTTCAGGTATCAGCTCCTCACATAAGAGTCTTGCAGCTATATAGCCACCACGGGCCCTTTCCTGCGGTCTGGAGGGTGCCGTGAGCATGGTTGTATAGCAAGCCTGATTGTCTGGCCCTAGGTCAGCGTCCAACCCCTCATCGTCCTCTTCCTCTCTCTCCTGAGGTGGAGCATCAGTCCCTTCTGGTAATTCTTGGCCCCTCCTGATAGCCAGGTTGTGCAGCATGGAGCATGTTGTGTATGTATAACATAAGTATACTCCCTGTACACTCAATGTACAGTTACATAAGATTACTGGATGTACCTTCACACTGTATACACTATGCTTGTACCACCAGAGGGTACAACTGGTGGAGACCGAGGGGTCACTTGTACATTACAGGTAACCAGGTATGAAAGGGAGCTCACCTTACTGTACCCTCATTCAGGAGCTGTACTAAATGGACTAAGGTCACCACAGTTCAAGTACAATACCTCGCCTCGTGGAGTCATTACTAGAGTGCTTACAGATACAACAACTGGCGACGAGATTACGAATTCCCACGTGAAAATGGCTAACCTTGGCACGTTTCAACAATTCACCAATGACGAAGATTGGGAGGCCTTTGTGGAAAGGCTCGAACACTTCTTTATTGCAAATGACTTGGCGGGAGACAACCCGACCTCGCTGGCTGATAAGCGCAGAGTTATCCTGCTCACCAGTTATGGGCCCACCGTCTATGGCCTCATCAGGGACTTACTAGCCCCAGCGAAGACAATGACCAAAACATATGTGGAGCTTGTAACGATGATACAGGAACAACTCAAACCTAAAGAGAGCATCCTCACAGCCAGGCACTGGTTCGACAGCCACCGGCGGCCCATAGGCCAAGCAATCGCGAAATGTACTGCAGACCTCAGACGATTGGCTACACCGTGTGATTTTGGCGACCACCTCACCGAAGCGCTGTGGGACATCTTCATTATTGGAATCGGCCACGAGGGCCTCCTCCACAAGCTGCTCTCTGTGGACACCACGGTCACCCTGCAGAAGGCAATTAACGTGAGCCAGGCGTTCATGGCCTCGGCCTGCGATTCCAAGCGGATGACTCACCCCCAGGTCTCTAACCCGGCAAGTACTGTGAACCGACTGGCGCCTTTTAGAGGCAAGGCTGCTGCAAGCAGTCTCTCTCAGGGAAGAGAGAACAGAACCCTGAGTCCTGCAACCCCGAGTCCGCCACATGAGACCAACTGGCTAACCCCATGCTGGCACTGTGGAGGAAACCACAGGGCCCACCAGTGCCGCTAAAAAGACTATACATGCAAGGGCTGTAACAAGAAGGGCCACCTCCAGCGAATGTGCAAGAGAAATCGTACTCACCGAGTCGATGAAGAGTTGGCCGATCATCCGGACTCCAGCGACGATGAAGAGAGAGTACATGAGGCAGCTCAGCCCCATGATGAGGGGTACGGAATGTTTACCTGCACCATCGAAAATTCCCTGCTGAAAATAGAAGTCAAAATCAATGATGTTCCAGTCACGATGGAGGTGGACACAGGGCCGAGCTAGTCATTGATGAATCAGGCGGCCTTTGAGAAACTCTGGGACAACCCAATCGAACGACCTACAATGATCCTGATCCAAGTGAAGCTGCTCACCTACACAAACGACACCATCCCAGTCATTGGCAGCATGGATGTCCAGGTGTCCTATGACGGCGCGATGCACAAGTTACCTTTGTGGATCATTACTGGGGATGGTCCAACGCTGTTACGAAGAAAATGGATGAAAAAGATCCATTGGAGCTGGGAAAACCTCCAACCTCCAGTGATTGATGTCCTCCATGGACCCGAAGTTGGATCCAGCACAGCACCTGAAAAACCAGCCGCTCAAGTCAATTGCGTGGAGACGACCCAGACCACTCAACCCAACTGCGAGATGATCCAGCCAAATTGACCCGACCTCACCTTCCAGGCGCCAGTGGCAGGACTCTGGAGGAAGAAAATCGGTGCAGAAGGCAACTTCCCTGCTTCCGTGGCAGAACCTGGGGAGAAAAGGATCACCACAGCCTACCTCGTGGAGAGAAAGAAGATGGCGCATGAACCACGAGGTGAAGCCCCTGAAGTAAAGATGGCGCCGGCCAGACCACGAGGGGCAGCATTGATGGAGCAACACGTGATGCCGAGCAGCGAACCGGATTGGGGTAAAGATTGCAAGGCCCTCTTAAAGGACACCGGCAACTCATCACAATTAAAGGGATAGTTCCACTCTTTATACAGCGATGCCAGTGATACATACGTAAGAGATGTAACTGACAAATTCAAGTTTGTAAATGTAACTAACCATGGCAAGTTGGGTGCTTGCAGTCGGAACCAATGTGTTGTGAGAGTAAATGAAGTGATGATGTGTGATGCCGGGATTTACATGCATGCCGACAAAACAAAAGACAATCTCCCGTATGAAGCACCCAGGTCCAGCGGGCTACCCGACCATGTAGCCTGCGCCTCCGGGACCAATGTGATGCCCCAGAGAGCGTGGTGGCCACACACAGAGGGAGTTTACCAGCTGCAGGGCCAGCGATCAGCGGACGGCAAAGGGACCACTACCAGTAACCTGCCCCTGATCGGCTCTACCTCTCTGGCCACCAGGGCCAGTACCGGGAGCAAGAGGCTAGCACCCTCCAGCTTTCCCAACGGGACCTGGGATGACTAGGCTCCCACTATCGTTGAAGGGCAGCAAAGAGACACCGCAGTCCTCAAAGGAGGACAGGGAGGCCACACACTCCTGTGGCTCTGCCCACCACTCAGCAATTGCAAAGGCCCTGAGGCTCAGCCAGGTGTGCAATCCGAGCCCACCCATCTGGCAGTGGGCACAGCGCCGCCATCAGGCAACCTGGACACAGTCCGGTCGCTCTGGAACTAGTGCCCTCACCCACCTGTACCTACACAACCCAGGGGCAGGACTGCGATACCAAGTATGTACCTTACCTGTAAAATGTACTTGTTCCACTACTGCAGAACCCAAACCGTGATGTAATTAATCCCATTCTTTTTTGTTCTTTCTTTCTGTACATATATGCACATGCAGGTGTTGAGCCACACACATAGAAACATAGAAAGATAGAAATTTACCGCGCAGAAGGAGGCCATTTTGGCCCATCGTGTCTGCGCCGGCTGACAAAGAGCCACACGGCCCTTGGTCAGCAGCCCTAAAGGTTACATATAAACCTATGAACAATGACAGAAAGGCAAAGAGCACCCAGCCCAACCAGTCCACCTCACCACAACTGCAACACCCCTTATACTGAAACATTCTACACTCCACCCCAACTGGAGCCATGTGATCTCCTTGGAAAGGCAAAAACCAGAGAAAAACCAAGGCCAATTTAGGGAGAAAAAATCTGGGAAAATTCCTCTCCGACCCATCCAGGCGATCGAAACTAATCCAGAGTTCACCCTGGCCGTATTCTATTCCCTGCAGTACTTACCACTATATCTGCTCTGTTTAACCAAATGGTCTATGTATGGTGGGGGAGTGGGTGGGGGGGGAATGGATGTATGTAGCCATGGACACACATGGATCACACCCAGAACCCACTCAACCCCCATTGCAACCTCAAACCGTCCACTGCTGACCATTTCCCAATGTTGTGACAATAAGGACTTGGGGGTCAACAGGGAGAGAGCCTAGCCAAAGCATAGACAAGGTACAAGGGCTTTGGGCACTCAAGTCTAGGGCCAGAGCACACAATGCAAAGGCCAGTGGCACAAGACTTAGGGGAGAGTGATGTTATTATGTATGTACAACATAAGTATACTTCCTGTACACTCAATGTACAGTTACATAAGACTACTGGATGTACCTTCACACTGTATACACTATGCTTGTACCACTAGAGGGTGCAACTGGTGGAGACCTCGAGGCCACCTGTACACGACAGGTAACCAGGTATAAAAGGGAGCTCACCAAGCTGTACCCTCACTCAGGAGCTGTATTAAATGGACTAAGGTCACCACAGTTCAAGTACAATACCTTACCTTGCGGAGTCATTACTAGAGTGCTTACAGATACAACACAGCACACGACCATGAATTTACCTACTTGCTCAGGGTTGTATTGTAGCTTCCCTCCTGAGTGGTCTAGACATCTGAAGCGCTGCTTAAGCACAATTATTGTTTTGTGGACCACATTGCGTGTGTCTCTGTGGCTCTGGTTGTATCGCTTCTCGGCCTCGATGTGAGTGTAACGCAGGGGGGTCATCAGCCAGGTGGCTAGGCCATATCGGTTATCACCAAGCATCCAGCATTGTCCTTGTGGCTGACTCTTAAAGATGTCAGAGACAGCACTCTCACGCAGGATGTGAACCTCATCGAAGCTGCCCGGACATTTGGCATTCACTGCCATTCTGATCTGGTTGTGGTCGACAATTAGTTGGACCTTTAGGGAGTGAAATCCTTTCCGGTTACGAAAAAGCTCTGGGTCCTGAGAAAGTGGCCGCATGGCGATGTGAGTGCACTATGTTGCTCCCTGCACCCTGGGGAACTTAGACATGCTCCAGCCCTGTCAGTCTGAGCCTCCGTGGTCATGGGGAAGCTGATAAAGTCCATCCTTCTCGCGTACAGGGCCTCAGTGACTTGTCTAATGCAGCAATGGGTTGCATGGTGAGATCGAGGGCAAATCTCGACCGCGGAGGCCCAAAAGGAACCGGACGCGTAGACAGACAGTGCTGTGGTGACCTTGACCTCGACCGACACCGATGTCCTGATGGCAGGCTGCATATGTGGCCTGATGAGCTCACATATTTCATTCATCACCATCTTGTGGAAGCACAATCTCCGAAGGCAGTTGTGGTCGGACATGTCGAGGTAAGACCTCTTTTCCGTGTACTTGCGGGATGTGTATGGTCTGGCCCTCCTCCTCATTCTTGCACGTCTTAAATTGAGCACATAATGATGTGCATCACACATTGAGCCATCTGCACTCTGCAGCATCTGCGTGTTAATTGATGCAGGCTGAGAAATGGCTGGCCCCATTGCAATGAAAGTACAATAGCAATTGATCAGAAGTAATCATTTCCTCACTAAAATACACCTACAGTAAAGCCCCAATAGTCCAGAGTCTGAAAATACATCTGTTGAGATGGTCACTTCACCTGAGAAGAGTCAATCCAAACTCCCCTGAAGTTGAAGCAGCCTGCGATTTAAAAAATGGCAGCCACACCGCTGACTTTAGTTCAGAATAGTTCCACTTGTTCTGGGTGTTTTTTTGGGCGAGTGATATTGTGGCAATATGTGTGCGAGATGGTGAAAGTGACACTGGGCGATCTCCTGGGCATTAGTTTCGCCAAATGTGCTCTTGGCGACAAAAAAAAATGGGTGGGCGGTATTACTTTTTCCCAGCGTTACGCACTCGACGTTAATTCCGTGCGGAAAGTAACGCTGGCCGATATTATGGACGTTGATTTCGCCCATTCTGATGATCCCACCCAAAAAAAGTGGGCGGGCGGTATTACTTTTTCCCGGTTTTACGCACATGGGGAAAGTTATGTTTGGCGATAAGTTTCCGAAAAATGCCCGGCAGTTTCCATTTTGTGGCTAACTGGGCAAGATATGGGCGTTATACATCATTTCAGCGGTAAAATGGGCATTAAGTGGGCATTAAGCATGGAAAAAAAGTGGAAAATCTAGCCCCTGGAGTACTGTGTGCATGTCTGGTTTATTACTACATTTACAATATCCAGGCTTTCGAGGTAGCTATCTGGCTATCAGATGGATATCTTGCTGATAGATATTTAGGTAGATACCTAGCTAAGAAACAGATATCTAGCTGAAGCATCTGAGGTATGGGAAGACCTGGGATTGTTTACTTTGAAGAAGTGTCAGAGGAGATATTATGCAAGTATTCAAGATTCTAAAGGGAATATATAAATTGAACCCCAATAAAAGGTTTGAGCCTGCAATAAACTTTAGAACCATGCTTATAAGATGGAAGATGCACAGTTTAAATTTAACTACTTTATGCAGAGGGTTGTGGTTGTGTGGAACAGGCTGCCCAGCAGGCAGTGGAGGTAGTTGGTGCAATAACATTTAATGGAGAATTAGCTAGATATTTGAGGGAGTGGGCAATTGAGAAGTATTAGTATTTGAGATTGTTCAGATAGATTACAGAGCTTTCTGGTCTCGTACATTCAACAACAATAACAATAACTTGTATTTATATAGTGCCTTTAATGTAGTGAAACGTCCCAAGGAGTATTATGAGATAAAAAATTTGACACTGAGCCGCATCAGTAGAAATTAGTGCAGGTGACCAAAAGCTTGGTCAAAGATGTAGGTTTTAAGGAGCGTCTTGAAGGAGGAAAGAAAGGTAGAGAGGTGGAGAAGTTTAGGCAGGAAGTTCCAGAGCTTGGGGTCTAGGCAACAGAAGTCATGGCCACCAATAGTTGAGCGATTATAATCAGGGATGCTCAAGAGGGCAGAATTAGAGGAGCACAGATATCTCGGGGGGTTGTGGGGCTGGAGGAGATTACAGAGATAGGAAGGGGCAACACCATGAAGGCATTTGAAAACAAGGATTAGAATTTTGAAATCGAGACATTTCTTAATCGGAAACTAAGTAGGTCAGCGAGCACAGGGGTGATGGGTGAGCGGGTCTTGGTATGAGTTAGGACATGGGCAGCCAAGTTTTGGATCACCGGCAGCTTACTTAGGGTAGAATGTGGGAGGCTAGCCAGAAGTGCATTTGAATAGTCACGTCTAGAGGTAACAAAGGCATGAATGAAGGCTTCAGCAGCAGTTAAGCTGAGGCAAGGGTGGAGATGGGTGATGTTACAGAGGTGGAAATAGGCGGTCTTAGTTATGCTGCGGATATGTGGTCGAAAGCTAATTTCAGGATCAAATATGGACACCAAGGTTGTGAACAGTCTGGTTCACAGAATCATAAATGTTATACGCCTCAATGAGGTCCACCCTCAGCCTCCTCTTTTCCAAGGAAAACAAACCCAGCTTATCCAATCTGTCCTCATAGCTAACATCCTTGGTAAATCTCCTCTGTACACTCTCCAGTGCAATCACAACCTTCCTGTAATGCGATGACCAGAACTGCACACAGTACTGTAGCTGTGGTCTAACTAGTGTTTTATACAGTTTAAGCATAACCTCCCTGCTCTTGTATTCTATGCCTCGGCTCATAAAGGCAAGCATTCTGTATGCCTTCTTAGTCGCCTTGTCTACCTGGCCTTCTACCTTTGGGGATCTGTGACATGCACTCCAAGGTCCCTTTGTTCCTCTACACTGCTCAGTGTCCTACCATTTAATGTGTATTCCCTTGCCTTGCTAGCCCTTCCCAAATTTGCCACTGTTCTCCCCACCTGACCAGTTGATTGATATCTTCCTGCAGTCTCAGACAGAAGTTGAGGAGAGAGATGGAGTCAGTGGCTAGGGAATGGAGTTTTTGGCGGGGACCGAAAACAATGGCTTCGGTCTTCCCAATATTCAATTGGAGAAAATTTCTGCTCATCCAGAACTGGATGTTGGACAAGCGTTCTGACAATTTAAAGAACGTGGAGGGGTTGAGAGAAATGGTAGTGAGGAAGAATTGGGTGTCATCAGCGTATATGTGGAAACTGACGCTGTGTTTTCGGATGATGTCGCCAATGGGCAACATGTAGATGAGAAATAGGAGGCAGGCCAAGGATAGATCCTCGGGAGACACCAGAGGTTGCGATGTGTGGGCAGGAAGAGAAACCATTGCAGTTGATTCTCTGGCTACGATTAGATAGATAAGAATGGAACCAGGCAAGTGTAGTCCCACCCAGCTGGACAAAGGTGGAGAGGTGTTGGAAACGGATAGAGTGGTCAACCATGTCCAAAACTGCAGACAAGTCAAAAAGGACGAGGAGGGATAATGTGCCTTTGCCACAGTGACAAAGGATGCCATTTGTGACTTTTATGAGAGCCATTTTGGTACTGTGGCAGGCGCAGAAACCGGATTGGAGGGATTCAAACATGGAATTGCGGGAAAGATGGGCACAGATTTGGGAGGCGAATGGAGAGGTAAGGGAGGTTGGAGATGGGGTGGTAGTTTGCAAGGACGGAGGTGTCGAGGGTTGGTTTTTTGAGAGGTGTGATGACGGCAGATTTGTGGGAAAGGGGGAGAGTACCTGAGGAGAGAGAACCGTTAACAATGTCAGCTCACATGGGAGCCAGAAAAGGAAGTTGGTGGTCAACAGCTTGGAGAGAGTACTAGGGTCTAGGGAGGAGGAAGAGAGTCTCATGGACAGGATGAGCTTGGAAAGATCATGAGGAGAGGTTGGAGAGAAACTGGAGAAAACTGTGAGGTCAGGGCTAGGGCAGGGGACTTCCTTAGAGGAATTTTGGCCTGGTGGGCTAGGGGAAGGAAGGGAAGAGACAGAGACAGCCGAACGGATGGGCTCAATCTTAGAGACAAAGACATCCATGAGCTCCTCACACTTATTGTCGGAGGTGAGGGTGAAGACTGGGGAGAGGGGTTTAAAAAGACGGTTAGCAGTGGAGAATAGAAGCCGGACTTTATCTTTACATTCCAGAATGATTCTGGAATAATGAGCGATTTTGGCAAACGAGAGCAGGATCTGATGGTGCTTTATGTTGTCCAGCCAGATCTGGCGGTGAATGGCTAAACCAGTTGTCCGCTATATCCGTTCAAGTCTATGTCCCTTGGACTTGACGGAGCGAAAATTAGGGGCAACGGCCAAGGTGAGAGAGAGTAATTGTTTTAACAGGTACTAGGGCATCAAAGGTGGTGGTGAGGGTGTGATTCCTATATATTCCTATTGCTTGATGTGATCTGTCAGCTCAGTCAGTCCGCAAAAGGCATGTATTAATGTAAAAAAATTCCAAGATATCAAATCTGACCAGCAATAACTATTGTCCTTCTTTGTTTCATAATTTTAAATTCGAACACAGTTTGCTTGCATGATATTCTCAGGAAGTTCCTTAAAAGCCCAGCTGATTCTGTGACTTCAATTTGACAGCACACAAAATATTTTACTGATAGTCTTTCAATCTTAGGAACCAGTCTGACCACAACTTGTTAATTCAGTTTACATTCAATGGGCTCAAGTTTCGGACCCCGCTCGAACGGCGCACATTGGAGAGGCCCGCCTAATTTGTAGAACTGAAAAAGCGCCAAATACTTACCTCGCGATTCTCCGATATTTGTAGGTCTGTTTCCAGCTCGGTGCAGCGCAGCAGGAGCTGCTGGGGGCGGAGCTACAGCCCTGCGCCAAAAACAGTGCCGGCAGCTGTGCGCATGCGCAGTGGAGGCTGTGCGCGTGCGCAGTCACTCCTGGTCCTCCCAGCGCGTCCTGTCTCCGAGCGACGACGCTATCCCTGGCCGAAGGAACGTCGCCCCTACTCTGGACTGAGTGGCCTGACAGCCCTTACCTCGGCGGCGGCGGGGCCCACCCGCCCGGCATCATGCTGGAGGCGGGCCGCGCCCGAAGTCTTCTGGGTGCAGGATGAAGCTGTAAAGCTTTTATGGAACCAGGTTCCGAGCCTCCAGGAGTGGCAGATGTCCATGATCCAGAAACTGAATGTAGACTGCACTCTGACACAAAAGAACCCACTCTCACACAACATCCATCTGAATGCACAACACAGTCCTTTCTCTTAAATAGCCACCTAACCCCCCCCCCCTTCCAGACAAGATACTCACTTGGAGTGTTCATTGCAAGAATTTCCCGATTCTGGCTTTCAGTCTTCAGACATCACCCACAATTGTCTCAAAGATTCCTTGAATTCTTATCAGCGTTCCTCAGAAGGGAGCACGAGCACAGTTGTAGAAGCCTCCCGTGAAATTGTGAAAGAGGACAATGAGTGTCTGACTAAGGAACTTGTGGAGCCAGTAGCCCTAGATTCCAGCCGCACAGAATGCAGTGATGAGAACTCAAACAGTCCTGTGCGGCGATCACTTGCTGGCTGCGGGCCCGGCCCGAAGTCCTGGGCGGTGGCGGGGCCCGCCTGATCGACAGCTCCTGGGAGGGCCTCATCCCAGCACGCTGTTGGAGGGCTCCCGGTGCTGCAGTAGGTGAGTAGAAACTTTAATTTTTTATTTATTGATTGATTTTTTTATTTTTTTTTTATTTTTTAAACTTTTTTGTTTGATTTTTTTAAATTATTTTTTTATTTTTAATTTTTAAATTTTTTTTGATTGATTTATTAGTTGATTTATTGATTTATTTATCATTTATTATTGATGTTGACTCTTTATTTGTAAAAGTGAAGTGTTTACTGCTTGTAAACTTCCCTTCCCCCCCCCCATCTCTCGTTCCCTATGCCTGTTTTATAAGTGTAGGCAAGGTTTTTCTGAGCATTCAAAAATCTACACTTACTCTATTCTAAATTAGTTTTCGCTGCCTAAACTTGCAAAACAGGCGTAAGTGGCTGGACACGCCCCCTTTTGAAAAAAAAAGTCTGTTCTAAAATGAAACTATTCTATCTCACTAGAACTGGAGCAAACTAAATGCCGAGAATTGCAATTTCTAAGATGCTCCATTCTAAACTAGTTGCTCCGAAAAATAGGAGCCACTCAGGCCGAAACTTGAGCCCTACAAGTGGATAGCAGCTCACAAGGAGGAGGAAATGTTCAGAAACAACAGTAGGCAGAGTGTGCATGCGCAGGAATGTAACCCAAGCTGATGGTGTCCTGTTGAAAAGCTGTTGTAATTGATGAGCGCTTTGTTCTTATTCTCAGACTCAATTTGCAGAAATAAAAGTACAGACAAATAAGCGTATGCGCATACCCTGAAATTGAAGAGTTTACATCCTTCCACACAGCTCACTATAATGAACTATCAACAAGATATTCAAGAAACATAGAAACTTAGAAACCTACAGCGCAGAAGGAGGCCATTTCGGCCCATCATGTCCGCGCTGGCCGACAAAGGGCCACACGGCCCACAGTCAGTAGCCCTGAAGGTTACATATAAACCTATGAACAATGAACAATGGCGGAAAGTTAAAGAGCATCCGGCCCAACCAGTCCGCCCCACACAACAGCGTCACCCCTTGCACTGCAACATTCTACACTCCACCCCAACTGGAGCCATGCGATCTCCTGGGAGAGACAAAAAAAGATAAAAACCCAGGCTAATTGGGGGGGAAAAAATCTGGGAAACTTCCTCTCCGACCCATCCAGACGATCGAAACTAGTCCAGGAGATCACCCTGGCCATATTCGATTCCCTATAGTACTTACCATCATATCTGCGCCAGCCAACAAGAGGTTATCCAGTCTAATCCCACTTACCAGCTCTAGGTCCGTAACCATGCAAGAAGTGGCCATAAAATATATAGCTCACTCCCATTAACAACAGATTCAAATTCACATCTGTTGGGAATCTGCAGCCAGATCAGAGTAGAGATTGAAGTCATAAACAAATTGAAAGAAATAATTCTGAGTACAGTAAAGACTCAATGATAATCTTTGTTTTTTTAGCTCAAAAAGGGGAAGATTGGAGACTTAATATTCCTGGGTAACGAAAGATAAGGAAAAAAAGAAGTTGTATCAGTTTAGATTAAAGAAAATATTACAGTGCAAGAAAGAGAAAATGTCCTTGAGGGGGTCAAAGAAATTGCCCCTTTTATAGCTCCGTTAGTGCCTCCGGGGGGGGGCATTAATGGGGCTGAGGAGACTTTTCACCCGGGGGAGGGGGGCAATGCCGCCTCCCGGGTAATTGCCCAGGAGTTTGCGGAGGGGCTGCCAACGGCAGTGTCGTGCCCCACGGTGAGTGCCATGGGCCACTGCGCAACCACAATGACATCATTGCCGTATGCAGCGACCCCTCACCGCCCCACGCCTTCCCCTTAACGCCCCGTGGGGGAAATTGCCCCATGGCCCTCGAGGTTAGCACGAGCAGGTGTTGACATCCGTTCGCAAGGCATAAGTTAAAGCGGAGGTCGCCAGCGCCATGCGCCGCCATCTTTGATTTTTTGTCGCCTCTTGGGTCGGCTCATAACCTGTTTTTTTCCGTGGTCCGGGCCGCCATCATTTAATTGAAGGGGAGGGGTGTTGAAGTGTGTCAGCACTAGGCAGAGCATCCACAAGATTGTGCTCCACTTCTTTTGAGGGGCGGTAAGCCCAATTCAGCGGCCTGGGCAATTTCATCCCCAGAATCGATTTGGTTAGAGTTGAGAAATAATAAATATCAAGGGGAGGTGGCTAGACTCTCTCTTGTTGGAGATGGTCATGAACTGGCAATTGTGTAATCAGTGTAGACGGAAGCATAAAATTACAAAGTGGTATTAATAGATTAAGTGAATGGGAGAAACTATGGCAAACGGATTTCAATATAGGCATGTGTGAAGTCATCTACTTTGGACCTAAAAAGGATAGATCAGAATACTTTTTAAATGCTGAAAAATTAGAAGCAGTGGAGGTCCAAAAAGACTTAGGGGTCTATGTACATAGATTAAAATGTCATAGACAGGTACAAAAAATAATTAAAAGGCTAATACAAGGAGTTAGAAGTCATGCTACAGCTATACATAGTCCTAGTTAGACCATACCTGGAGTAATGTGTTCAGTCATGGCACATCACCTTTGGGAGGATATATTGACCTTGGAGAGAGTGCAATGTAGATTTACTGGAATGATACCTGTACTCCAAGGGTTAAATTACGAGGAGAGATTACACAAACTAGGGTTGTATTCCTTGGAATTTAGAAGATTATGGGGTGATTTGATTTAAGACATTAACGGGAGCCGATAGGATAAAGAGAAACGATTTCTGCTGGTTGGGGAATCTAGGACTAGGAGACATAGTCTAAAAATTAGAGCCAGACCTTTCAGGAATGAAGTTAGGAAACACTTCTACACACAAAGGGCGGAAGATGTTTGAAACTCTATTCCGCAAATAGCAATTGACGCTGCGTCAATTGTTCATTTTAAATCTGAGATTGATAGATTTCTGTTAACCAGGTGTTATTAAGGGATCTGGGGCAAAGGCGGATACATGAAGTTAGGTTACAGATCAGCCATGATCTCATTGAATGATGGAACAGGCTTGAGGGACTAAATGGCCTACTCCTGTTCCTATGTTCCTATATAAGTCATATCCAGTAATAAATTGTTCCATTCATGGTGTACAGTGTGTAATGTACAGTGTGCATGCAGGCAAGCGAGTCTTGCAGAATAGCTTTGGTTGCAGATGACCCTGGAGGGTGACTCCGGGGAGTATAGGTAGAGCTGCAATATACATCTACATTGGTTGTGACACTACAGCTTTATGAGTTACTATATTTAAATAAGACCTATGTTGCAGGTGTTGCAAGCGTATCAGCAAGTAGGGAACAACTGTTTCCTGGGAAGGAGAGAAAGTTGAATGGTGAGTCCCCAGTACCACGCCAGGTGACCATATCAGTAGAGGTATTGACAAAGATCGAGGCACAGTATGTGTTGTGGGGAAACTGGAAGAGAATAAAAGAATAAAAACAGAAAGTAACTTACAACCATCATTCCTCCCCAAAATATTAATTAAATACTAAAAACGGCTTGAAAAAGTGTTTTGTATAGTAGCCTATATAAATATTGTAATTGTAGATGAACCATTAAGATTTGTGATTACACCTTTGAGTTTATACCTGCATGATTGAGACCACGCCTCTTTCTGTATACAGGTACAACATCCCGAATCCGAAATTCCGAAAACCAGAATTATTCGAAAACCGAGCAATTTTTAGGCGGCCAAGATGGCGAGATTGGGCAGCGAGGGATGAGGAAACCTGTAAAAAACGCAGTGGTGGGCGACTGCGGGTGGCAAGAATCGTCAGGAATCAACAGGCGGCGAGGAGCAGAGGATCGGCGGGCGGCGAGGAGCGGAGAAGCGGTGGGCAGCGAGGAGCACCAACAGCAAAGTCCGAAATCCGGCAAAACCCAAAAACCGGCATGGACTCAGTCCCGAGGTTGCTGGATTTCTGACATTGTACCTGTAATAGATCTGCTGAATTTCTATAATGGAGCTGCTGAATTATATTAATTGATCTACATACTGTGAATGTGAAATTTAAGATTGCTCTTCCTGTATACATTCATGTTTCCCATGTAAGAGGCATATGCCAAGTGAGAACATGACAAACATTGCCCCGTTCATGCAATAGCCAGCTTCAGCATCAAGTGCAACTATCAGTTCTTCAGCTTTCACATGGAAAGATATGTAACAATAGCAACATCTGGCGAACCACTCCTGCCAAGGAATTTATTAATGTCCTAGGTTGCCACTTTAAATGTCCCACTGCAATAAAATTAAACTATCTCAAAAGGGCGGGGCTGCAAAAATTACTTTAAAAAAGCTACCATTCCCCAGAACCAACATTCTAACCTTAATGGTTATAGGATCTCATTTCTCCCCTCCAAAAAACTGGAATCTATAGTCCCTGAGGACCTCAATGACAATGACGAAGGTGGACTAATGATTATATTACCGTATATACTCGCGTATCATGCGACTTTTGAAGACCTAAATTGTAACCTAAATTTGGGGGGTCGCATGATACGCGAGATACAAAATTTGCGGGTGTGAAGTGCTGGCCAAGATTAGGCTGTTAGGTTGTTAAGCAGACCGTATCCACGCTGAATCTCGGCAGGTATCTCCTGGGCTGGATTGCAGCCTCTATTGTCACTTGTACTGTATCTTTGCTGTGGTCTAGAGATCGCCACCCACAACTCCCTCTGAAGTTTGCTGCATTATTAGAGGCTCCATCTATCTCAGCCCATGCTTCTTTTACCCGCAAACACAGTAGAGGCTGTGGCTGAATGACGCTAGTCAAGCCAGCTGGAATGATTGCTATATCGGTGTTCGATTCGCGAACAGCTTTCACAACAGAATCCACTCGATGTTTCATGATTCGGTTGTTAAGGTCTGTATTCGATCGTTGTTATGTGTTAGGGTACTTGTTATGTGTTGGGTACTTGTTAAACTTGTTTGAAAGCCTAGCCTAGTGGCATCTGGTATCTCAAAAAAGTGACTCGCATGATACATGAGATATATGATAAAATCATGTTTTGGGGATGAAAATTTAGGGGTCGCATGATACGTGAGATTGTAGGATACGCGAGTATATACGGTATATATAATTCTCTGCAAACCCTCAAGCACAAAGTACAGTAAAAGTGTTAAGTTATAATATAGAACAAAAGGGAAAGCACAGGAACTAAACTAGGGGAATATATATACAGATGGTGCGAACAATTATCTGAAAAAAATGGTTAACCAAGGAAAAAGTAGTTTTAAGAATAAGGGTGAAGAAAAATAGAAGACCAAATTCTCTTGTACTGAAATCATGTTGGTGCAGCATTTTAGCTTCTATTTAAGGAAGAGAATAGTTGATAATAGTTTAGCAATAGATTCTGGATGTATGCATGTGAGTCGCTGGGAGTAGGTACTTACACACATTAAAAAGATTTGGGATGGATTCCAAGTTTGACATACAGTTCCCAGCCAAGGCGATAGTCAAACCAATCTTAGAAGTTTCTCACACTCTTAATTATAGCTAGTTTTCATCATCATCGACTGTTCCTCGTATCGAGGATGACTTGCTTCCATGCCAAAAAGGGATGAGTTCACAGGTGTTTCAATGAAGGATCTGATATTCCAGGTCCTGAACTACATGTTGAGGGGTGGGAGATGCCTGTATGTGGATTTTTTTAACGTGTGGTGGCCATTGCACACCAGCCACCACACGGGCTTGACAGAGCTAGGTCTTGGTCCAGTGGCAAGGATTAACCAAGACGACTGGAGACCAGCTCTGCTGCACGGACCTAGTGCGCACACATATCGCAGTGTGGACTGGCCCGTGCTGCCCCTGGGCCCGTGCCTCTTCTGCGCCTGAACTCACGCCTCACCTGGGCCCTGATCACATCGCTCTGCAATCTCTCGCTGCTCCTGCGCCCCGACCTCGCCACTCCTGCTGTACCTGGCCACGCTCCAATCAGCGACATGGATTTTGGTCATGTCCAATCCAGTCACCCTCTTCACAGCTGTCGCTCTCCAGCACGCGCTGTACCTTGAAGTGGTATGCTCCTTTGAAGGCCCCGACCTGCTGATGGTCCTTGCAGGTCAGGGCCGCGAGCGAGGACCATCAGCAGGTCAGGGCCGCGAGCGAGGACCATCAGCAGGTCAGGGCCGCGAGCGAGGACCATCAGCAGGTCAGGGCCGCGCGCGAGGACCATCAGCAGGTCAGGGCCTTCAAAGAAGCAGCTTGTGGCCCGACCCGGCATTCAGCTAGTTTTAGTGGGGTTGTGTAACCTGTTGTACCCAAATGCATTTACACCTATTTATATCTTTGTCAGCTTCTTCTGTTATCACATCCTATTAAATATAGTTTTATGATAAGTACAAAAGAATATGACATAGAAGGACGATCATAACTTATCTGCAAGCTATACCAATCTTTATACCCTAAATTGGCCACTAATTTGAACACAATCTTACTCCTATCAAATGATTCTTACAACTTCATTGCCCATCACCCACCTCATGGTACAAGACACATACTCGTTGACTCTACAATAATATCAGGACATTCAGCCACCAGACGCAATGATATTATTGCTCATAGAGCTCTGTTTTGTAGATTTTTATTATAAATTATCACTCAATAAATATCTATTATAGATTTATATACCATGTTGTATAAATATTAGCTAAATCTTGGGAACCTATTTTCAGTCAGACTCCCGCTATTATAGTTTTATAGTTTTAAGAGTTCCCCACAGAAAATATAGAGATTCGGATTATTTCCTTTCCTTAACAAACACATTTGGGGTGGAAATTCGGTTGGAGGCAGTGGGGCAGCAAATTCTGCGCCGGGAAATGGTTTGCGATTGCAGCCACAACATTCATTATCTGGGCCCCGAGTGTGGAGCGGAGCGCTCAGGGAGGAGTTCCACACCTCTCTTTTAGGGTGCCAGGCCGGCTGAGCCACTGAAAATCCTGAGCTAAAGAGCTGGCCTTGGAGTGCCCAAGGAGAGGCTTCCCTGTGAAAAACAAAATCGGCACAAAAAACACCAAAAACATTCCCAATATCTTGCTCACCCCACATAAACATAAATCACAACAAAAAACAATCACACTTACCTCAGGTATTCACTCCTTCCCTGCCCGCGGCAGGAATCGCTCCGACTGCTTTCCCAGGCGGTCCCACTAGGGGATGCTACGAGGCGCAAGGGTCCTCCAGAAAACAAATTTAAGATCGGTGTCGCAACCAGGGTCATTGCACACCTGCTCACCTCCCCCAGGCGGTACTGTTCCGTGCCCCTGCAAAACCGGCACCGAATGTCCCTTCTGTTCACTGTACTTCCAAGTTTTGTGTCAACTGCAAATTTTGAAATTGTGCCCTGTACATCCTACTCTCTATTTCCTGTCGCTTAGCAAATTTCATATCCATACTGCCACTATCCCTTTTATTCTATGGGCTTCAACTTTGCTGGAAAGCTTATTATGTGGCACTTTATCAAATACCTTTTGGAAGTCCATGTACACCACATCAACCGCATTGCCCTCATCAACCCTCTCTATTACCTCATCAAAAAACTCAGTCAAGTTAGACACGATTTGCCTTTAACAAATCCATGCTGGCTTTCCTTATTTAATCCATACTTGTCCAAGTGACTGTTAATTTTGTCCTTGATTATTGTTTATAAAAGCTTCCCCACTACAGAGGTGAAACTGACTGCCTGTCATTGCTGGGTTTATCCTGACACCCTTTTTTGAACAAGAGTATAATATTTGCAATTCTCCAGTCCTCTGGCATGACCCCCATATCCAAAGAGTATTGGAAGATTATGACCAGTATCTTTGCAATTTCCCCCTTTACTTCCCTCAGCATCCTGGGGTGCTTCCCATCTGCTCCTGGTGACTTATCTACTTTAAGTTCAGCCAGCCTTTTCACCTCCTCCTCCTTATCAATTTTTATCCCATCCAATATCTTAACGACCTCCTCTTTCACTATGACTTTGGCAGCATCTTCTTCTTTGGTGAAGACAAATGCAAAGTACTCATTTAGTACCTCAGCTATGCCCTCTGCTTCCAAATGTAGGTCTGCATTTTGGTCAATAAACGGCCCCACCCCTCCTCTTACTACCCGTTTACTATTTATATGCCTATAGAAGGCTTTTGGATTCCCATTTATGTTAGCTGCCAATCTATTCTCATACTCTCCCTTAGCCCCTCTTATTTCCTTTTTCACTTCCCCTCTGAACTTTTTATAAGCAGCCTAGTTCTCACGTATTCGCAACCTGACATCTGTTATATCCCCCCTTTCTCTGCTTCATCTTTCTATTTCTTTCTGTTTCTAAAGTAGAAATTCTTTGTCACAACCCGTTATGGAAGCAATATTCCAATGTTAAAAGGGAATTAAATACTTGCTTGAAAAAGACAAATATTAAAGGTTACGGGGAATAAGCAGGAGACTCAATGGAAAGGAAAACCGTTGATCCGCTACTCCCAGTTTTCCGCCGAGCGGTGAAAGATAAAATGTACTTCAGTAACTTATGTGGAGAAAAACAACAGCACAGACCTAATAGATGGAATGGCTTGTTTCTATGCTGTAAATCCTACAATAACAAGATCCAAGGAGGAAGCTGTAGGAGAGGTATTAGAAATGAATGACAGAAAAACATTGATGTCAATATTCCTCCCCCCCCCACAACAGGGGGCAGAGGGTCCGAGGCAGAGCCGGGTTTTGAAATGTCCGAGTGTCTCGCCGTGGAGAGGTGGGACATATTATTAATATATTTCAATCTGGCTCTCACAGTGCTATTGGAAATCCGATTAAAACTTTACATGCTGCATGGGGTTGAGAAACTCAGCAGTGAAAGGGAGATGAGAGCTGCTGGCTCCACACGGTAAGTACCTTTCCCAGCACTCCTTGTGGGGCAGGAGAGCTCCCCCGGTCTCTCACGGAAGCCCTTGGCCTCCCCTCTGCCGATTGCAGCCTCTCTCCCCCCGGCGGGATGGCCTCTCTCTCCAAGCCCACATCGTACCCAACCTTCTGCAACCCCCCCCCATCCAAGCCCCAGTGGCGATCTCACTGAGCCCCGAACACCGACCTTCCCTCTTTCCGATTGCCCCCAAGGGTCCCTGATTTACCCTGGCCTCCTGCTGCTGGTTTCCCCGACCAGCCACTGGCCAGGCTGTCAAATTGGTTGGGCGGGCGGGCGGGCGGGAAACGAAAGGAAAGAATGATAATGAGGTCCTGCCATTACATGTGTCAGGACCGCCACGTCCCCGGCTTTGCCAGGTTCCTCGGCCTCCACCACTCCCTCCGCACCTCACTCTGAAATTCCATTCCTGGAGCATCTGCATTTTGCACTGCTCGAGTGTGAGGGGACTTCCCTGGGTTTTCTATTTTATGCTCATTTACATACAGCTGGTGTGTCCCACCAGTGCAATTTCCATCAGGCGCTGGAAAGCAGGGGTTGGGATTTCTTGGACAGCAGCTGAATTGTGCTCATACAGCTTCTTAAGTAGCATCTGCTGTACTTCTTGTTGGCGGCAGTGTTTTGAAACTGGGTATGTTTTGCTGTGTTTTGTGTTGAGGTGAGGCAAGAGACGAATGTCCAGGGAACAGGCAGGAGATGTTTTAAAGGGAGGAGAGGGGTCCAGCAGTAAAATGAACTCAGTGGCTGGGGTGCTGATCAAGCAGACTGGGTGGTGTCTGAGTATTACATAGAAACATAGAAAATAGGTGCAGGAGTAGGCCATTCGGCCCTTCGAGCCTGCACCACCATTCAATAAGATCATGGCTGATCATGCAACTTTAGTACCCCATTCCTGCTTTCTCTCCATACCCGCTGATCCCTTTAACCGCAAGGGCCACATCTAACTCCCTTTTGAATATATCTAACGAACTGGCCTCAACAACTTTCTGTGATAGAGAATTCCACAGGTTCACAATTCTCTGAGTGAAGAGGTTTCTCCTCATCTCGGTCCTAAATGGCTTGCCCCTTATCCTTAGACTGTGACTCCTGGTTCTGGACTTCCCCAACATCGGGAACATTCTTCCTGCATCTAACCTGTCCAATGCCGTCAGAATTTTATATGTTTCTGTGAAATCCCCTCTCATTCTTCTAAATTCCAGTGAATATAAGCCTAGTCGATCCAGTCTTTCTTCATATGTCAGTCCTGCCATCCCACGAATCAGTCTGGTGAACCTTCACTGCACTCCCTCAATAGCAAGAATGTCCTTCCTCAGATTAGGAGACCAAAACTGTACACAATATTCAAGGAGTGGCCTCACCAAGACCCTGTACAACTGCAGTAAGACCTCCGTGCTCCTATACTCAAATCCTCTCGCTATGAAGGCCAGCATGCCATTTGCCTTCTTCAACGCCTGCTGTACCTGCATGCCAATTTTCAATGACTGATGTACCATGCCACCCAGGTCTCATTGCATCTCCCCTTTTCCTAATCTGTCACCATTCAGATAATATTCTGTCTTCCACATTTATCTACATTATACTGCATCTGCCATGCATTTGCCCACTCACCTAACCTGTCCAAGTCACCCTGCAGCCCCTTAGCATCCTCCTCACAGCTCACACTGCCACCCAGCTTAGTGACATCTGCAAACTTGAAGATATGACATTCAATTGCTTCATCTAAATCATTAATGTATATTGTAAATAGCTGGGGTCCCAGCACTGAATCTTGCGGTACACCACTAGTCACTGCTTGCCATTCTGAAAAGGACCTCTTTATTCTTACTCTTTGCTTCCTGTCTGTCAACCAGTTCTCTACCCACATCAATACATTACCCCCAATACCATGTGCTTTAATTTTGCACACCAATCTCTTGTGTGGGACTTTGTCAAAAACCTTTTGAAAGTCCAAATACACCACATCCACTGGTTCTCCCTTGTCCACTCTACTAGTTACATCCTCAAAAAATTCTAGAAGATGCGCTGCTATTATATCTTTAATAATTGATTCCGACATTTTCCCCACTACCGATGTCAGGCTAACTGGTCTATAATTCCCTGTTTTCTCTCTCCCTCCTTTTTTAAAAAGTGATGTTACATTAGCTACCCTAAAATCCATAGGAACTGATCCAGAGTCGATAGACTGCTGGAAAATGATCACCAATGCATCCACTATTTCTAGGGCCACTTCCTTAAGTACTCTGGGATGCAGACTATTAGGCCCTGGGCATTTATCGGCCTTCAATCCCATCAATTTCCCTAACACAATTTCCTGACTAATAAGAATTTCCTTCAGTTCCCCCTTCTCGCTGTTGAGATTGTACCGTCCAGCAATTAGTGAATATCCCATTACAATCCTGACTTACACCTTGTAGGCACCAAAGAGATATTAACAATGCAGGAGGTAAGCAGCTCAGTGTAGAGTACCCAGCATTGCAACCGCAATTTTTGGAACTTAGTTTATACATTCTTCTTAACAGCAAGCAATACACTAATTAATATCCATTAAAATCTGCTTTTCGGCCTCTCTTCAGTCAGCAAGTATGTGAAAGTTACTTTTTGATTTTTCTTCTGGTCTCCTATTGGTATCTTCCCTGACATCAACTGAGATATTGAATTCACTGTAGAGTAAATTATGTGTTCAACAGCGTCTTTTTCTTCATTCTTCTTTTTCTATCATTTTCCACTTCCTGTTCGTGCCTGTATCTTTACTGGGGTACAATTCAACTGGTGTTAGGTACTTCCAGTTTGTTGATGAAGTGCTCAGCTTTTAAGCTCGAGCTAGAGAACGAGTGATGGCAAGCTATTCCACTGCAGGAACATCACAGCTGAGCCTGACCCTGCCCTCATTTGACATCTACCTGCACACGCTTCCAGCAAGAATGACTGGATACTGAATGGGAGCGGAAACTACCAGCCTTCGCTCTATTAAGCCCAGGGGTGCAGAGGCCCATTGCAGCACACTACTCCAGCTGAGATCTTCAACCTACTACAGGCTTGGATTGAGTTTTGGAATTCTGCTCTGTATGACTCAGTTGTGCAATCAGCTGCGCCATCAGGAGAATCCATGCCACAATGGCCCTGAAATTCCGGTCGGAGTCTTCTTTCGGACGAATGCCTCCGACCGGAGAATTTTTACAAATTTACCTGGTGGTCCGGGAGCGTGGAATTCCGGTGGGTAGGCCTTCTCTTCCCGCGCTGGGAAGCGCGCTCCCGTCCTCAAGGTTCCAATGCAGAAGATGCAGTCACGTGTGACTGCCCAACCAATCAGGTACAGTATTCCACAGCTTTCTCATTAATAGCAATGAGAACTCCGTATCTACGAGTTCTCATTGCTACTAATAAAAAAAAAACACACTAAACACCATAATAAAAAATAAAAAACACACCTCACATAATTAAAATTAATTCAAATTAAAGTTAATAAATGTCTTAGAAAAAAAAATATTTTTCCAAATTTTTTTAAAGTTTTGTAATTAGGGTTAAAAATAAACTTACCTTCGTGAGCAGGGTTTTTAAACAATAAAATGTGTTTTTTTAATTTAATTTTATTATGTTTTTATGTTTTAAAGCTCTTACACCTGTAAAAGTAGACTATGCGCCTGCTTTTATCAGACGGAAGAGTTTTGAGGACATTTGCTGGGCAAGATATGGGTAAATATCTAAATCTTGCCCTTGCAAAAGTCCTCGCTCCCAAGATGCGTGTGATCTGTCAAGCTCCAGTTTGACAGATCGGAAAAGCCGGTTTTCAGCGCATGCGCATTGTGTGCTGAAAACCGGCTTTTGCGATGCTTCCCGGGTCCGTACAAACTCCGGATTTCCAGGCCAATATATCGGGCTCCAAAGCACAGTATTATTGTGTCACCCAGGTTTGCCTGATTTCTAATTCACATTGTCAAGGTACAAATATTGCATGAAAACTTCAATGGACCAGGAAATTGAATGGGAAAATAATTTAAACAGAATTACAGAATTCAATGGTAGCATACAGGACCAGTAACAATCAAACAATATTACATTTCCAGATGAAAAGGTCTATTTAGTATATTGGTGTATTTCATCAAAGGGACATATTTATATTTTTCATGTCTATTTAATCAGGTTTGAAGCCAGCATTCGTATCACGTCAGGATCAATGTAAATCATTTTTTTCACAAATTGACAATTTTTCCTGCTTTTCTCCTTTGCCGAATGTCTGTCACCTACAGGGATTTTTCATGTATGTCAGACAATGAGTGCCTGTTCTTAATAGAATTATCAGTGTTGAGGCAATCGGGTGCCCCTAGCAATTGATCGGAGCGTGTACAGGCAAATACCAGAGAACATTACTCTCCATCAGAGGTGTGACAGGGGAAACTTAGACACAAAACAAACGGAAAAGAAAAGAGGGACTATTGTGCTCAATTACAAAAGCAGTGTCGCTCCTGGAAAAATTCATACAAATGTCATTACAGAACTTTTCAAAATAGGACCCAGAACACTGCTCGAATCTTTTCATAATTTCATAATTTCCTTCCAAATCTGTTCCTTTTTTAGTACATACATATATTGTTTTTCTCAGCATAGATGACAGTGCAGTTGCCAAAGTAGCACAACAGAACTAAAAGCGCATTTTACAAATAGGTGCATAAGCTCATGGAATCAAAGCAATGGTGACAAGCTGTAATCTTATCATTCCATGTTATTAGATCGGTTAACACAGTATTTGAGTTTGCTCGTGGGCAGCGTCAACAAAATATAAAATGAACATCCTCATAGCTGGTATTGTTTTCATCATAAACAACTTCACTTCTAACTTAGCCAACAGGAGTTAGAGATTAAAATGAAAGGTAACAGTTTCCTCATGATTACTAAATAAACAATTTGTCAGTTCTTATATCAATAATGACTGCACCTGTACAATAAACAGTATTACTGGCATTGGTCCAAAATGGGCAAAGAGAGGGCAATTAAAGGGGCTTTGTTTTTTATTGCCCCCTTATAGTACATAAGAACATAAGAAATAGGAGCAGGAGTAGGCCATTTGACCCCTCGAGCCTGTTCCGTCATTTTATAAGATCATAGCTGATCTGATAAAGGACTCTGTATACTTCACTGCATGAACTCACCAGTGCACCTGGATTTCACTGTAACAGTTACCATCATAAGTTATTGTCATGTATTCATCTATCATTTTAACCCATGTATAAGCTGACCTAAGTTGTACACCTTGAGAACATTGACCACAGGGGGCGAACTTGTGGGAGACACTCCTAACCTGGACTTTCCGGTATAAAAGGGGAAGCTCCACCCACCTTCAAGCTCTTGAGGTCTTGGTAACAAAGGTAACTGGTCACAGAGTGACGTTCTCTCAAGTATGGGCCTCGTGTGCATTTATACTGTATAATAAGGACATATCATTGGCGATGAGAAACTGGGATTTAAACCACGCGAACATGGCCACTAGCAGCACAGAAGAGAGGTACTGTGTTGGTGATAATTGGGACGACTTTATTGAGAGATTACAGCAAAGTTTTGTCACTAAGGAATGGTTGGGACGGGATTTGGCAGACAAAGGCAGGGCTCATCTCCTGATGGTTTGTGGATCCAGAGCTACTCCCTGATGAAGGACCTTCTAGCGCCAGAGAAACCAGCGGACAAGATGTTCGAAGAGCTCAGTAATTTGATCGGGGAACACCTTAAACCAGCGAGCAGCAAGCACATGGCAAGACACCGGTTTTACATGCACCGGCGGTGAGAAGGACAAAGCGTTCCAGACTTCGTGGCAGATCTCCGGCGACTGGTGAGCCTATGTAAGTTCACAGATGCATGGAGAGCGAAGATGCTGAGAATTTTTAATTGAGGGCATCGGGCATGCTGGGGTTTTCAGAAAACTGATTGAGACCAAAGACTTGACCCTGGAAACGGCGGCTCTGATAGCCAGACATTTATCTCAGGGGAGGAAGAGACCAGAATGATTTATGGCAAAAATCTTGGCTCAAATGCAGCAAACGACCAGGGAGTCAACATTGTTAACACGGCACACAGTTCTCTAGGTAGACCAGGGCAATCGGACATGCCCCAGCATGCAGTCGAACCCAAAGGGGGAATTCAACAGAGACAATGGCCAGCTGAACGGCGATTCATGTCATTGCAATGGACAATGCGGCCAGTAATGGGGGCATCAACACCTGTTAATGGTACGCTTAAGGACAGTTACAGAGACAGTCAGAGACGATCGACTGGTAATGGACCTTTTGTTTCCAACAATGGGGCCTTCAGCTTATGCTGGAGATGTGGAGGCAAACACTCAGCCCGAGCTTGCAGGTATTAGCAATAAACCTGCAGAAACTGCAACGTCAGCGGTCACTTGGCGCGTATGTGCAGGAAGCCTGCAACCAGGTTGATGTACGAGGAGGACGGGCCCAATGTAAGCCCTACGAGGCCAAATAAATACTGGGGGAAATCGCTGGAAGCTGAAGTTCAGCGAGTTCATGTGGAGCACATATACAGTTCATATACCAGGACGCCACCGCTAATGATGAAAGTGCTCCTCAATGGTATCCCAGTATTAATGGAGCAAGACACGGGGGTCAGCCAGTGCCTGATGAATATCAAACAGTTTGAAAGGTTGTGGGTGTCCAAGGCCAGGAGGCCAAAATTATTGCCGATTGACGCACTGCTGCGGACATATACAAAGGGGATCATTTCGGTGCTAGGCAGCACAACGGTAGTCGTGACCCACAAAGATTTTGAGAACAGGTTGCCACTCTGGATTGTCCCAGGGGATGGTCCCGCACTACTGGGGAGGAGTTGGCTTGCTGTCATGAACTGGAAATGGGGCGATGTCAATGCAATTTCTTCTGTGGATCGAGTATCATGTTCACAGGTCCTGGACAAATTTGACTCATTATTTCAACCCGGCAGCGGCACTTTCATGGGGACCAAGGTAATGATTCACATAAACCCGGATGCCAGGCCAGTACACTACAAGGCCAGAGCAGTGCCGTACGTGATGTGGAAAAGATAGAATACGAATTGGACCGCCTGCTGAGGGAAGGCATCATCTCGCCAGTCGAATTCAGTGACTGGGAGAGCCCGATCGTGCCAGTGCCCAAGGCGGATGGGTCGGTCAGGATATGTGGCGATTACAAGGCCACCATCAATCGGGTGTCACTCCAAGACCAGTACCCGCTACCGAGAACAGAGGACCTGTTTGTGATGCTATCCAGTGGCAAACTTTTTTCAAAATTGGACCTGACCTCAGCTTACATGGCCCAGGAGCTAGCGAGTGAGTCGAAGAAGCTGACCACCATCATGACACATAAGTCGTTGTTTGAGTATAACAGATGTCCGTTCGGGATTCATTCGGCCGCCGCGATCTTTCAGCGAAATATGGAAAGCCTCCTCAAGTCGATTCCAAGGATGATGGTTTTTCAAGATGACATCCTCATCACGGGTCGCGATACTGAAGAACACCTCCACAACCTGGAGGAGGTGCTACGCAGACTGGACCGGGTAGGGCTGCGACTGAAAAAGGTGAAGTGCGTCTTCTTAGCTCCAGAGGTAGAATTTCTGGGGATTTCTGGGTAGCAGCAGACGGGATCAGACCTACTGCGTCCAAAACGGAAGCGATCCAGAGAGCACCCATACCCCGTAACACGACGGAGCTGCGTTTGGACCTGGGGCTCCTAAACTATTTTGGCAACTTTCTTCCCAAATTGAGCACGCTGTTAGAGCCACTACACGTGCTCCTATGCAAAGGTCGCGATTGGCCTGGGGGGACAGCCAGGAAAGGGGTTTTGATAGAGCACGCAATTTGTTATGCTCCAAAAAACTGTTAACGTTATATGACCCGTGTAAGAAACTAGTTTTAATGTGCGATGCGTCGTCCTATGGGGTCGGATGTGTGTTGCAGCATGTGAATGCCAATGGTCAGTTACAGCCGGCAGCTTATGCCTCCAGAAGTCTGTCCCAGGCAGAAAAGGGCTACGGGATGGTAGAAAAGGAAGCGTTAGCATGTGTATATGCAGTAAATAAAATGCACCAGTACCTGTTTGGCAGGAAATTTGAGCTGGGGACAGATCACAAACCCCTAACGTTCTTTTGGCTGACAACAAGGCCATAAATGCAAATGCATCGGCCCGCATACAGAGGTAGGCACTTACGTTAGCCGCCTATGACTACACATTTCGGCACAGACTGGGCACTGAAAACTGTGCCGATGCACTCACCAGGCTCCCACTAGCCACCACTTAGGAGGCAACTGAGCATGATGCTGAGATGGTCATGGCTGTTGAAGCTTTCGAAAGCGAAGGCTCACCTGTGACAGCCCGTCAGATTAAAGTCTGGACAAATAAAGACCCGCTAATGTCTTTAGTTAAGAAATGTTTTCTGAATGGGGACTGGGCAGCCACATACGGGGCATGCCCTGAGTAATTTAAACCGTTTCATAGGTGCAAGGATGAATTCTCGATTCAGGCCGATTGCCTACTGTGGGGAAACCGAGTAGTCATGCCCCAGATGGGCAGAGAGGTGTTCATCAGAGAACTTCACAATGAGCACATGGGCATTGTCATGATGAAGGCTTTGTGTGTTAATGCAAGGAGTATCCGCAATAAGGTGGATGAATTAACTGTGCAAATAGATGTTAACAAATATGATGTGATTGGGATTACGGAGACGTGGCTCCAGGATGATCAGGGCTGGGAACTCAACATCCAGGGGTATTCAACATTCAGGAAAGATAGAATAAAAGGAAAAGGAGGTGGGGTAGGATTGCTGGTTAAGGAGCAAATTAAGGCAATAGTTTGGAAGGACATTAGCTTGGATGATGTGGAATCTATATGGGTAGAGCTGCAGAACACCAAAGGGCAAAAAACGTTAGTGGGAGTTGTGTACAGACCTCCAAACAGTAGTAGTGATGTTGGGGAGGGCATCAAACATGAAATTAGGGGTGCATGCAATAAAGGTGCAGCAGTTATAATGGGTGACTTTAATATGCACATAGATTGGGTTAACCAAACTGGAAGCAATACGGTAGAGGAGGATTTCCTGGAGTGCATAAGGGATGGTTTTTTAGACCAATATGTCGAGGAACCAACTAGGGGGGGAGGCCATCTTAGACTGGGTGTTGTGTAATGAAAGAGGATTAATTAGCAATCTCGTTGTGCGAGGCCCCTTGGGGAAGAGTGACCATAATATGGTGGAATTCTGCATTAGGATGGAGAATGAAACAGTTAATTCAGAGACCATGGTCCAGAACTTAAAGAAGGGTAACTTTGAAGGTATGAGGCGTGAATTGGCTAGGATAGATTGGCGAATGATACTGAAGGGGTTGACTGTGGCTGGGCAATGGCAGACATTTAGAGACCGCATGGATGAAGTACAACAATTGTACATTCCTGTCTGTCGTAAAAATAAAAAAGGGAAGGTGGCTCAACCGTGGCTATCAAGGGAAATCAGGGATAGCATTAAAGCCAAGGAAGTGGCATACAAATTGGCCAGAAAGAGCAGCGAACCCGGGGACTGGGAGAAATTTAGAACTCAGCAGAGGAGGACAAAGGGTTTGATTAGGGCAGGGAAAATGGATTACGAGAAGAAGCTTGCAGGGAACATTAAGACGGATTGCAAAAGTTTCTATAGATATGTAAAGAGAAAAAGGTTAGTAAAGACAAACGTAGGTCCCCTGCAGTCAGAATCAGGGGAAGTCATAACGGGGAACAAAGAAATAGCTGACCAATTGAACAAGTACTTTGGTTCGGTATTCACTGAGGAGGACACAAACAACCTTCCGGATATAAAAGGGATCGAAGGGTCTAGTAAGGAGGAGGAACTGAGGGAAATCCTTATTAGTCGGGAAATTGTGTTGGGGAAATTGATGGGATTGAAGGCCGATAAATCCCCAGGGCCTGATGGACTGCATCCCAGAGTACTTAAGGAGGTGGCCTTGGAAATAGTAGATGCATTGACAGTCAATTTCCAACATTCCATTGACTCTGGATCAGTTCCTATGGAGTGGAGGGTAGCCAATGTAATGCCACTTTTTAAAAAAGGAGGGAGAGAGAAAACAGGGAATTATAGACCGGTCAGCCTGACATCGGTAGTGGGTAAAATGATGGAATCAATTATTAAGGATGTCATAGCAATGCATTTGGAAAGAGGTAATATGATAGGTCCAAGTCAGCATGGATTTGTGAAAGGGAAATCATGCTTGACAAATCTTCTGGAATTTTTTGAGGATGTTTCCAGTAGAGTGGACTAGGGAGAACCAATTGATGTGGTATATTTGGACTTTCAGAAGGCTTTCGACAAGGTCCCACACAAGAGATTAATGTGCAAAGTTAAAGCACATGGGATTGGGGGTAGTGTGCTGACCTGGATTGAGAACTGGTTGTCAGACAGGAAGCAAAGAGTAGGAGTAAATGGGGACTTTTCAGAATGGCAGGCAGTGACTAGTGGGGTACCGCAAGGTTCTGTGCTGGGGCCCCAGCTGTTTACACTGTACATTAATGATTTAGACGAGGGGATTAAATGTAGTATCTCCAAATTTGCGGATGACACTAAGTTGGGTGGCAGTGTGAGCTGCAAGGAGGATTCTATGAGGCTGCAGAGCGACTTGGATAGGTTAGGTGAGTGGGCAAATGCATGGCAGATGAAGTATAATGTGGATAAATGTGAGGTTATCCACTTTGGTGGTAAAAACAGAGAGACAGACTATTATCTGAATGGTGACAGATTAGGAAAAGGGGAGGTGCAAAGAGACCTGGGTGTCATGGTACATCAGTCATTGAAGGTTGGCATGCAGGTACAGCAGGCGGTTAAGAAAGCAAATGGCATGTTGGCCTTCGTAGCGAGGGGATTTGAGTACAGGGGCAGGGAGGTGTTGCTACAATTGTACAGGGCATTGGTGAGGCCACACCTGGAGTATTGTGTACAGTTTTGATCTCCTAACCTGAGGAAGGACATTCTTGCTATTGAGGTAGTGCAGCGAAGATTCACCAGACTGATTCCCGGGATGGCGGGACTGACCTATCAAGAAAGACTGGATCAACTGGGCTTGTATTCACTGGAGTTCAGAAGAATGAGAGGGGACCTCATAGAAACGTTTAAAATTCTGACGGGGTTAGACAGGTTAGATGCAGGAAGAATGTTCCCAATGTTGGGGAAGTCCAGAACCAGGGGACACAGTCTAAGGATAAGGGGTAAGCCATTTAGGACCGAGATGAGGAGGAATTTCTTCACCCAGAGAGTGGTGAACCTGTGGAATTCTCTACCACAGAAAGTTGTTGAGGCCAATTCACTAAATATATTCAAAAAGGAGTTAGATGAAGTCCTTACTACTAGGGGAATCAAGGGGTATGGTGAGAAAGCAGGAATGGGGTACTGAAGTTGCATGTTCAGCCATGAACTCATTGAATGGCGGTGCAGGCTAGAAGGGCCTAATGGCCGACTCCTGCACCTATTTTCTATGTTCTAAATTTCTCCCAGTCCCCAGGTTCACTGCTATTTCTGGCCAATTTGTATGCCACTTTCTTGGCTTTAATACTATCCCTGATTTCCCTTGATAGCCACGGTTGAGCCATCTTCCCTTTCTTATTTTTACGCCAGACAGGGATGTACAATTGTTGTAGTTCATCTATGCGGTCTCTAAATGTCTGCCATTGCCCATCCACAGTCAACCCCTTAAGTATCATTCGCCAATCTATCCTAGCCAATTCACGCCTTATACCTTCAAAGTTACCCTTCTTTAAGTTCTGGACCATGGTCTCTGAATTAACTGTTTTATTCTCCATCCTAATGTAGAATTCCTCCATATTATGGTCACTCTGCCCCAAGGGGCCTCGCACAACGAGATTACTAATTAATCCTCTCTCATTACACAGCACCCAGTCTAAGATGGCCTCCCGCCTAGTTGGTTCCTCGACATATTGGTTTCGAAAACCATCCCTTATGCACTCCAGGAAATCCTCCTCTACCGTTTTGCTTCCACTTTGGTTCGCCCAATCTATATGCATATTAAAGTCACCCATGATAACTGCTGCACCTTTATTGCATGCACCCCTAATTTCCTGTTTGATGCCCTCCCCAACATCACTACTACTGTTTGGAGGTCTGTACACAACTCCCACTAACGTTTTTTGCCCTTTGGTGTTCTGCAGCTCTACCCATATAGATTCCACATCATCCAAGCTAATGTCCTTCTTAACTATTGCATTAATCTCCTCTTTAACCAGCAATGCTACCCCACCTACTTTTCCTTTTATTCTATCCTTGCTGAATGTTGAATACCCATGGATGTTGAGTTCCCAGCCCTGATCATCCTGGAGCCACGTCTCCGTAATCCCAATCACATCATATCCGTTAACATCTATTTGCACAGTTAATTCATCCACCTTATTACAGATACTCCTTGCATTAAGACACAAAGCCTTCAGGCTTGTTTTTTTAACACCCTTTGTCCTTTTAGAATTATGATGTAGTGTGGCCCTTTTTGTTTCTTGCCTTTGTTTACTCGGCCTTCCACTATTGCTTTTTATCTTTCTACCATCTGTTTCTGACTCCATATTACTTTGCCCTATCTCGCTGCATAGGTTCCCAACCCCCTGCCTTATTCGTTTAAACACTCCCGAACTGTATTAGCAAATGTTACCCCGAGGACATCAGTTCCAGTCCTGCCCAAGTGCAGACCGTCCCTTTTGTACAGGTCCCACTTCCCCCAGAACTGGTTCCAATGTCCCAAGAATTTGAATCCCTCCCTCTTGCACCACTGCTCAAGCCACGTATTTATTCTAACTATCCTGCTCCCTCTACTCTGGTAGCAATCCAGAGATTACTATCTTTGACGCCTACTCCAAATGGATTGTGCGTGCCATTTAAAATTCAAGCACATCCTCTGCCACGGTAGAATGTCTACGGGCAATGTTCGCCGCCCATGGTCTACCGGGCGTCTTGGTCAGCGACAATGGCCCGTGCTTCACAAGCACTGAATTCCAGGACTTCATGGCAGGCAATGGAATCAACCATGTCAGAAAGGCACCCTTCAAGCCGGCCTCAAACGGCCAGGCGGAATGAGCAGTGCAGATAATCAAACAGGGGATGCTCAGAATCCAAGGGGGCTCCCTACAAAGCCGCTTATTATGCCTCCTGTTGGCCAATAGATCCCGACCACACTCGCTCACACAGGGGTTCCACTCGCAGACCTGCTAATGCAAAGGACGCTCAAAGCCAGGTTATCCCTTATCTACCCTACTATGAAAGAAATTGTTGAGAGCAGGCATCAGTCACAATGTGACTACCATGACGGGAATGCGAGGGCGCGATGTATTGATGTCAATGACCCTGTTTTTGTCCTTAGTTATGCTGCAGGGCCCAAATGGCTTGCAGGCACTGTGATTGCCAAAGAGGGGAATAGGGTTTTGGTAGTTAAACTTACCAATGGACAAATCTGCCGCAAGCATGTGGATCAAACTAAAAGGAGGTTCAGCAACCCCATAGAAGAAGCAGAGGAAGAACACGACGTAGAGTTTACTCCACCACAGGTGACCGAACGCCGGAACCAAGTGGAGGAGAGCCCAGTCACTGTGGGCAGTCCGGACAGGCCTGAGGCACCGCAAACAGCAGACACCCAGGCCAGCACGCCCAACAACCGGAGCCCCAACTCAGGCGCTCTACAAGGGAGTGTAAACCACCAGAGAGACTTAACCTGTGATCACAATAAGACTTTGGGGGGGAGGTGATGTCATATATTCAATTATCATTGTAACCCATGTATAAGCTGACCTAAGTTGTACACCTTGAGAACATTGACCACAGGGGGTGAACTTGTGGGAGACACTCCTAACCTGGACTTTCCGGTATAAAAGGGGAAGCTCCACCCACCTTCAAGCTCTTGAGGTCTTGGTAATAAAGGTAACTGGTCACAGAGTGACCTTCTCTCAAGTATGGGCCTCGTGTGCATTTATACTATATAGTAAGGACATATCAGTTATAACTGACAGATCAACATGGGTCAAATCAGTAGCTGATGGCTGCCTCGGGAAGAATAACATCGACAATATAATAGATTTCTTGTACCTATTGTTAATTCATGAAGCAGCTGTACTGTGTAGACTCTATAAACTACTATATATAAACTGAGACAATAAATACACAACCACTGAGAAAATAGAAAGTCTTGATTTAATTTATGCCCTCAGGTATAGTGCCACTCTCACTGCTTAAAGGTGCATTGTTGTCAGAGTTTTCCTGATTAAATGGCGACTTAAAACATTTGCATCAAAGTATGGTGCACTCTCCATCTGTTCTAGCATCAGAGCTCAACCCTACTTGAAAACTGCTATTTGAACAGTGAAAACACAAAGCTCTTTTGAACCTATTGCTACTGAATATATCAGAACAGATTTGCAGTGCGTTGCCATTACATGTTCAGGTGCTTTGGAAGCTGAGAGTCCGGTTCACTGTGCCTGGGACAGCTCAGTGCCCAGGTGCAAAGGAGAGGAGAAAGGGACGGAAGCCTGCAATGCTTTCCCCAGCCCCCAGGAAGTCTGGTCATCTTGAGAATCTAAGATAAAGAAGTTCAGTAAGGCAATAATGCGATTTTAAAAACAAATGGATTCACATTTGGAGACAGAGAAACAGATCCTGGAAACTCATTCGGTTTCAGATACTTACCTGAACTTTGCATGCTATAGCTGCACCATGCAGGACAGCTGCGGGACTCACAAAGCATTACGAAGTCAGCTTGTATTTTATTTCATTTCCTTTTTGTACCTCCCCTGCAATACGGCCTGCTGGTTCCAAGTAACAAAGTAGTAACTGATGGGCAGGATTTTGAACCTAGCTGCTAGACTCATTTCTTTTTGCCACCCTTGCTGGAGGTTCTTTTTGGCCTAGTTTTTGATCATGTTGCCGAGACAGGATAAGCTGCCAACTTGTACACCTACAGTACACAGCCGATAGTCACTGGCACAGTGCGTGCAAAAGTCCACAACCTTCTTCACTGACTGAAGGAAGCAGCGTGATGCTAAAAGATGACATTGCGAGGAGAGGTCACACTGTTGATGTTACATACAGCACGGAAACAGACAATTCGTTCCAACAGGTCCATGCCGGTGTTTATGCTCCACATGAGCCTCCTCCCACACTTCTTCATCTAACCCCATCAAGATATCCTCTATTCCTTTCTCCCTCATGTGTTTATTCGCTTCCCCTTAAATGTATCTATGCTATTCGCCTCACCTACACTTTAACCACTCTCTGAGTAAAGAAGTTTCTCCTGCATTCCCCATTGGATTTATTCGTGACTATCCTATAGTTATGGCCCCTAGTTGGCCCCCACATTGGTATATTTCAACTGTCACTGTCAGGTTTGACTTCTCCAAGTCTCACACTGGCCTCTTGAATTCCAATTTACACAAACTGCAGCGCATCTAGAAATCAGCTACCTGCATCCTCACATACCAAATGGCTGAGGAAATAAACAGCAGGTCCATCAAGCCCCATCCAAGCTGGTAAAACATTCACCCTCCCCCTAACTAAGGAGGCAAAAAGTGGGGTGGGGGGTGGAACTGCAGCCAATTCAAAACCTTTTCATAGTATGGACCAGAAATGTAACTGGACCAGCCACATAAATACTGTGGCTATAAGAACAGTTCAGAGGCTGGGTATTCTGTGGCGAGTTACTCATCTCCTGACCCCCCCAAAGCCTTTCCACCATCTACAAGGCACAAGTCAGGAGTGTGATGGAATACGCTCCACTTACCTGGATGAGTGCAGCTCCAACAACACTCAAGAAGCTCGACACCACCCAGGACAAAGCAGCCCTCTTCATTGGCATCCCATCCACAACCTTAACCATTCACTCCCTACACCACCGGCTTACTGTGGCTGCAGTGTGTACCATCTACAAGATGCACTGCAGCAACTCGCCAAGGCTTCTTTGACAGCACCTTCCAAACCTGCGACGTCTATCACCTAGAAGGACAAGGGCAGCAGGCGCATGGGAACACAACCACTTCCATGTTCTCCGTCAAGTCACATACCATCCTGTCTTGGAAATACATTGCCATTAATTCATCATCACTGGATCAAGGTTCTGGAACTCCCTCCCGAACAGCATCTTCACCAGATGGACTGCATCTTCTCAAGGGCAATTAGGGATGGGCAATAAATGCTATGACACCCACATTGCATGAATGAATAAAAACAATGAATTGCATAATGTAATCCCAAAATAAAAATCTTGAAATCCAACGTAATAAATGGAAATTAACTTACTGAGTCACCTTGAAACAGTGACTATGGTCAACGTTTTGGGGCACTGTCAGCTTTTCTGAGTTTAGTAGGTTGGCCTGTGTGCAAGCTTCACTGTAATATTATAGGCAAACAAACGCACAACCTTTAATTGTGTACAATTCAAAAAGTTGCAGTTAAATCTTGAACAAAAGATTTTGTTATTAAAATACTAATAGTTTGTTTACAATTGGGATTTATTCTATGGTCTGTTAACCATAGCAGCGTTTTTATTACTGAGGATAAAGTTGTGAAAGAGATGGCAGCATATGCTGTTTGCAATGCTGGAGCATAGGTTCATGTTTGTACTCTTCCATGTTGAATTCTTGATTTTACTGTGGAAAAGTGCCAAGCAGAGGTGCTTCTCCATAAAGAGGAAATTAGAGAATATTGGATTGAATTCATTTCCAGGTCATTCTTGGGCACTTTCTAGCAGCCAGCCCGGAGTGACATTGAACGAGATCTGGGAGTAGGTTGCCTCCTTGCACTTTGCCTGCAGTTGGTGCATGGCATGTAAAAACTGGAATGGAAAGGAAACAGGGGGATGAAATTGCCCTGTACCCCGGTTGGGGGCGGTAACCTGCTGGGGCTGGGACTTCCTGTGCATGGCGCAGAAGTCCTGCCCTCGCCACTGAATTGAGCTTACTGCCCCTCAAAAGGATGTGGAATGCAATCTCGCGCATTCCACTTCCTTTGGGGGCGAGTCCCCAGGGTGCTTCTGTGGCGAAATGTTCAGTGCTACACGGATGCGCCACGTAGCGCTGAAGTGCTTCAACGCCCCTCCCCTTCACTTAAAGGCGAGGGTCGCTTCACACTCTGCAAAGCCTCTGATGACCTCCACTAGGCCACCAAAGCGGAGTGCCAAGCTGCCCAATGACGGCCTGGATCACGCTAGGCATCATATGCTGGAGCCGATCCGAGAGTCGTCAAATCAGTAAAGATGGCAGTGGGGCTCTGGCGCCCTCCCCTGTTGCAGCTTTACGACTTTCTGTCGCGCCTCCTCGCGGGCCACGGGGCAATTTCCCCCATGGGGCGGTTTGGGGTCAGCGCTGCACTGAGGGGTAGCTGCGCACAGCGATAACGTCATCGTCGGTTGTGCTGTGACCCGGGGTGCCACTTGCATGGCACCTTGAGACACTAAAGGGCCTCTAAAAAAGCGGCAATTTCGCCCCCCAGATTCTTACTCCTTCAATTTTTTTTTTTAAAAGAACAATAATCTGGACTCCAAACCCTGCCCTGCACCAAGTGGTCTTTGTGGCTTCTCTGAGAATAGCTGTTAAATCAGTACTAACACATTCCAAATTATGAGTCATGTTGTGCTTCAGTATAAACTGGGTTGAGACAGCACAAATTTATTTCAGTTAGAACCTTTACTGCCATCAGAGTGATGGCACTTACAGCCAGTACTTTTGTATGTAAGAAGAATATTTTAAAAGTGAGGAATAAGATAAGGTTATTTCCTCCATCAAAACCTATCCCTCAGGCACATCAATTCTCTCATCATGGTTGTCATGTTTGTAACCACAACGTAACACCACTGTATTACTGTACACACTCAATCTAGATGCACACCTTGACCACAAGGGGTGAACTTGTGGGAGACACTTCTTACCTGATCACTCAGGTATATAAAGGGAGGTCCCACGCAGGGTCATCATGTCTGGAGTCCTGAAATAAAGAGTTACGGTCACGGAGTGACCTTATCCCCAGAATGTGTCTCGTGTGGTTTCATGCTGTAGAGTAAGGACTTTACAATGGTATCTAATTGTTATTCTGAATAACTCCAGTGTTTATTTTGTTTCTATTATCACAAACATTTGTCACTCTTTGAGTAAAACATTTTATCCTATCCTTTCTATATTATCTTTTCATTAATTTCTACTTAAGTCCCTGCTCCTATTTTCTTTGCATACTTTCAAATTAATAATCTGGCTTACCTTATTTAATATTAATATTTCTAGATAAGTGCAACCACCACTTTCTATCTAGAAAGCATTCTGTACATGTTTATTAAATATAAACTTATTGAAGTGAGTCTCTTTGGAACTGTGCAGCATTATCAGGTACAGGAAAATGCTCAGACAATTTACAAAGTATAATAAAGTATGAGTCATAAGGGGAAAAGTTATTTATAGCACACCGCAGTCGGCTCCCATTAATTAACCATTAACCAGTGAGAAGTCTGCGAAACTGCATCTTAGCCCAGTCAGGATAATTGCCTATGTAGTGCTGTTACCATTTCTAAATGAAAGAAAAGTAGTGACAAGCTTGACCACCGTAAACTAATTAATAAAGGAGTTACCACCCAAAATGCCAACACTTCAGACATCTTTTGCGGTTTTGGAACAGCCTCGTCTCTATACTCATTTATTTTATTTGTGATCTATCCGTATCCCAAAATTACACCCCCAGTCAGCATTCCTTAATAAAGACTCAGGCTGAGAATTTCTGCTTTCGGCACAATGGGTGAACCGGGTGCAAATTGCACTCATAATAGTTTTCAGAAGTGTTTTTGTTGTTCAGGTTTCTGCTCACACTCATTTGCGTATCGCCAAAAGTAAATCTTCCCTGAACCAGCGCAATTGAGCAATGCTTTAGAACATAATTTGAAATAAAAATTTCCATGCAAAAAAATTCCTTGATGTATTTAACAGTGGTAAGCTGGTGCAGTTTGCTTAATAAAGCTGTAAATGGGTTTATCATAAAAAATAAGCATTTTTAATCAGTCTAGTCCACCATCTGTGAGTAACCCGATTTTAAATAACTGACGATTGGTCATCGATCTGAAACGTTAATTCTGTTTCTCTCGCAACAGTTGCTACCTGACCTGCAGTGGACAAGGGAGAGTGGACAAGGGAGAACTAGTCGATATGGCATATTTTGACTTTCAAAAGGCTTTGACAAGGTCCCACACAAGAGATCGGTATGCAAAATTAAAGCACATGGTATTGGGGTAATGTACTGACGTGCATAGAGAACTGGTTGGCAGACATGAAGCAGAGAGTTGAGATAAATGGGTCTTTTTCAGAATGGCAGGCAGTGACTAGTGGGGTGCCGCAGGGCTCAGTGCTGGGATCCCAGCTATTTACGATATACATTAATGATTTAACTGAAAGAATTGAGTGTAATATCTCCAAGTTTGCAGATGACACTAAGCTGGGTGGTGGTGTGAGATGTGAGGAGGATGCTAAGAGGCTGCAGGGTGACTTGGACAGGTTAGGTGAGTGGGCAAACGCATGGCAGATGCAGTATAATGTGGATAAATATGAGGTTATCCACTTTGGTGGCAAAAACACGAAGGCAGAATATTATCTGAATGCGGCAGATTAGGAAAAGGGGAGGTGCAAGAGATCTGGGTGTCATGGTACATCAGTCATTGAAAGTTGGCATTAAGGTACAGCAGGCGGTGAAGAAGGCAAATGGTATGTTGGCCTTCATAGCTAGGGGATTTTGAGTATAGGAGCAGGGAGGTCTTGCTGCAATTGTACAGGGCCTTAGTGAGGCCTCACCTGGAATATTGTGTTCAGTTTTGGTCTCCTAATCTGAGGAAGGACATTCTTGTTATTGAGGGAGTGCAGTGAAGGTTCACCAGACTGATTCCCGGGATGGCAGGACTGACATACGAGGAGAAACTGGATCAACTGGGCCTGTATTCACTGGAGTTTAGAAGGATGAGAGGGGATCTCATACAAACATATAAAATTCTGACGGGACTGGACAAGTTAGATGCAGGAAGAATGTTCCCAATGTTGGGGAAGTCCAGAACCAGGGGACATAGTCTAATGATAAGGGGTAAGCCATTTAGGACTGAGATGAGGAGAAACTTCTTTACTCAGAGAGTTGTTAACCTGTGGAATTCTCTACCACAGAGTTGTTGTTGCCAGTTCATTGGATATATTCAAGAGGGAGTTAAATGTGGCTCTTAGGGATCAAGGGATATGGAGAGAAAGCAGGAAGGTGGTACTGAGGTGAATGATCAGCCATGATCTTATTGAATGGTGGTGCAGGCTCGAAGGACCGAATGGCCTACTCCTGCACCTATTTTCTATGTTTCTATATTTCTATGCAGAGTATTTCTGGTATTTTCTGTTTTTATTTTAAATAACTGAAAATGACTTTAAAAATCTATACAGAACTATTTATTAGTATCATTGGTATACATTAGTCAGTTTCTTAGCAAATTATTTTTTTAAGGCTTTTAAAACATGCCTATTAGTGTCCTTGCAGCTAAAAATAACATCTTAATTTTAAGGGCCTTTTCAAAGGCCCGCGAACAAACACAATTAGCCCAAACTTGCCATAGTGATTAATTCGATCTGGGGGCGTGGCCAGATTTGTGGGTGGGGCTGGCTTCTAGCACGATGATTTTTAAACTAGTGCAAAAGATCGCGGAAACTCGATTTGCACTGGATGTAATTTGCTCTTGAAATTCCTCGATATTTTGTGCTGGTTTGGCTGATTGCGCTGCAAAAAAACTGCAAACTGGAGGAAACCCCTGCCCTCAGTGTTTAACTTATAGCTCAGTAGTGTTTCCACAGATTCAAGTAAGAGAAAGGAGTGATTTTTAAAGGTTTGTCTTTGATTGCTGATGGCAGACTGTTAGGTTACCTTTGGCAGGCATCTATTTTTAAGTAATATATTTACGCCATATCTCCAGGGTTTCCGCTAATCTGCCATCAAAGTTATGGGTGGATGATCAAGAGAACCCATGCAAAAATCATGGGGAGAATTATATCAGACTATTCACATGCCCTTCCTAGAAGCAAAACAGAGAATTGGGTAACAGGGAACGGGTCATCTGCCCAGCTGTGCATGGCACATGGCACAGGGAGCCCTGGAAGTAGAGAAGAGAGATTATTGGATGGAAAATCTGCAAATATTGCAGCTCAGCATTAATGCCAGGTTCAGCCTGCGGGGAACCACAACTGCTGAACTTGTCACACTTTGCAGCATCAGGGAGAGGCTCCCTCATTTAAATAATGCTGGCAGGTGTCAGATCTTGGGTAACTGCCAGCTGGGGCAGGTCACAGAATGGAGTGGAGTCTGAACTATCCAGATGATGGGGGCAGGCCGGACTCCCATCAAAAGAAAGAAGTCTTGGATTTATGTAGCGCCTTTCACGACCACCTCAAAGTCTCAAAGCGCTTTACAGCCAATGAAGTACTTTTGGAGTGTAGTCACTGTTGTAATGTAGGAAAAAAATTCCATGTGTGCTCCAGCAGACCCCTTTATTAAGGGGCTATTAAAATTACAACTCTCTGACCTTTTCTTCGGGGATCCAGTCCACGATTCAGGACTGGACTCTCATGTGGACCTCATCTCTCCAGTGGCTGGTACACACCTTTTCAACTGGTCAAATTTTTATCTCATAATAATCCTGTGAAGTGCCTTGGGAAATTTCACTATGTTAAAGGCACTATATAAATGCAAGTTGTTGTGGTTGGTACACAAGGCACTACTAATCTGCCAGGCCAGGGACAAGGAATCTCCCAACTTGTAGGGAGCCTACTGTCAGCAAGGATAGACATCAATGACGAAGTCCATCACCAGTATGCCAGTGCAGTCTTTGGTCACCTGAGGAAAAGAGTGTTCGAAGACCAGGATTTCAAACCCGGCACTAAGCTCATGGTCTACAGAGCAGTAGTGATGCCCGCCCTCCTCTATGCTTCAGAGACATGGACTATGTACAGTAGGCACCTCAAAGCACTGGAGAAGTACCACCAACGCTGCCTCTACAAAATCCTGCAAATCTATTGGCAGGATAGGTGCACCAATGTCAGCGTTCTCTCTCAGGCCAGCATCCCCAGCATCGAAGCATTGACCACGCTCAATCAGCTCCGATGGACGGGCCACATTGTCTGCATGCCCGATGCTAGACTCCCAAAACAAGCACTCTACTCCGAGCTCCGTCATGACAGACAAGTCCCAGGAGGCCGAGAGAATGCTTCGAGGACACCCTCAAAGCATCCTTCAAAAAATGTAACATCACCACCGACTCTTGGGAATCCCTGGCCCAAAACCACTCAAAGTGGAGGAGAATCATCCAAGAAGGCGCCGGATGCTTCGAGTCTCTTCGTTGGGAGCACACTGTAGCCAAGCACAAACAGTGGAAGGAGTGTACGACAAACTAAGTACCCCACCCACCTGTCCCTTCAACCACCACCTGCCCCACCTGTGACAGAAACTGTCAATCCCGCATTCATCTCATCAGTCACTTTAGAACTCAGTTAATGTGGAAGCAAGTCATCCTCGACTCCGGGGGCTGCCTAAGAGGAAGAGACACAAGGCACTCCTAATCTACCAACCAGGAACAAGGAATCTCCCAACTTGGGAGTCCACTCCCCCCTGCCAATCCTCCTCTGATGCGACTGACCTTGTTTGAGATAGATTAGGTTCCGTTCCAAACAAGCCCCTGTGGAAATTGGCGGAAAAGCCACCCAGCCTATCAGAGTCCTGGACTAATTTCCAGGTCTTCGGCTGCACTTTTGCCAGACATTTGGTGGGAATCCAGCCGATGGCCTGTGGAAATTTGGGGCCTATATGTATTAGAAACTAAAAGAGAATTATGGAAAAATTTAAATTGTCAAATATTTATTTTTAAAAATCAACAAGGTCTCCTAATTGCTCAGTTTGTAATTTCCCTTCCCGGTGTGGAATTGAACCATGCAGGCAAGAAAGATCCCAGGACACCATTGAGTTAACTGATCTCAGCCTGGGTAGCAATTTGTATAATGCAATAGCATCCCTGGGATGAGGGAGGGGAAAAAGCAGCCAGGGTTCCTGATCATGCTGCCTTTCAGTGATTCCTTCTAGAAAGCACATATCAAGTTTGGCCTTGGCTGTGATTCCTCCCATGGTAGTTAACTATCTAAGCTGGCACATGAAGAATGCCCACTTAGGTGAAATATTGCCACCCATGCAGTAGTAATGCAGTGTGTGAGTCAGTGCCTTCAGGAGAGGAAACAAATATTTGAAAACAATAGCAGCCAAACAAAGTAAGGTACATCTACCAATACTCTAATGCCACTGGTCGAGCTTAAAGATGTGCTTTTAAGTTTTAACACATAACTGTTTATTTTACTTTGACATTGTTTCATGCTGAAAAGAATCATTCAGTGTTAAAATGTATGAGAAGTATGCATCATCTTCATTGTTATTTCCTAAGCAATCTATGAATCTAATAACTCATTGCTGCTTTCTAGAAGCATGAAGCAACTATCATCAGTCAGTGGCTTTCTTAATAAAATTTGAGACCAGAGTTAAGTCACACACTAGAGTTTTAAATTGAAGTTAATACCAAACTTTGAATATTAACAGTTACTTGCTTAAATATCATTCCAAACCCCAAGCATTACTTAGGTAAGAAAAGTCCTATGAGCCATATATTTACATAACTGCATTGACTATCAGAATTCCTAAAAAGAAGTGAAATGGAAGAGAATTTTTCATGCATTTTGACCATTACTAAATCTACACGCTGCTACTGCTCTTCTCAAGCAATTACCAGATCTCAAAAGTTCCGCTCAGTTAGAACATTTATGTTCTGTGACTGTTTGTGTTATATATGTATACTTGTATTTACTCTGTACAGCCACCAGAGGGCTCATCCCCTGGAGTCCCAAGGGATCCCATAATCCCTTGGGAGCACAGGTATTTAAGGAGGCTTCACAGGTTGGAGAGGCACTCTGGAGACCTGCAATAAAAGACTAAGGTCACACTTTACTTTGAGCTCACAGTGTTCAGTCTGACTCTTTCTCCATACACAACAACTGGCGATGAGATACAGATAGCGAACCCAAAGATGCAGAGAACAGTGGGCATCCTGGAGAAATTCTCGGAGGGAGATGATTGGGAAACTTTTGTGGAGCGACTCGATCAATATTTCATGGCCAACGAGCTAGATGGGGAAGAGAGCGCTGCCAAACGAAGGGCGATCCTCCTCACTGTCTGTGGGGCACCAACGTATGGCCTCATGAAGAATCTGCTCACTCCAGTGAAACCCACGGAGAAATCGTACGACGATTTGTGCACACTGGTCCGAGAGCATTTGAACCCAAAGGAAAGCGTTCTGATGGCGAGGTACCGGTTCTACACCTACAAAAGGTCTGAAGGCCAGGAAGTGGCGAGTTATGTCGCTGAGCTAAAACGCCTTGCAGGACACTGCGAATTTGAAGAACATTTGGAGCACAGGCTCAGAGACTTTTTCGTACTTGGCACTGGCCACGAAACCATACTTCTCAAACTTTTGACTGTAGAAACCCCAACCTTGAGTAAGGTCACAGCAATAGCCCAGGCGTTCATTGCCACCAGTGACAATACGAAGCAAATCTCTCAGCACACAAGTGCTGCTACAAGTACTGTGAACAAAGTGATGTTGTTTTCGAATCGTAATGTACAGGGCAGGTCACACATACCTGCAGCTACATGTCTAAAGATGTCTCAGAGTCCACCCTCAAGGGTGATGAATGCAAGGCCATTAACACCTTGTTGGTGCTGCGGGGGTGATCATCGTTTCCATTCATGCCAATTCAAAGAATATGTTTGCAAGGGCTGTGGAACAATTGGACATCTCCAACAAGTGTACAGGCGAGCTGCAAAGCCTGTTAAACTTGCAAACCACCATGTTGCAGAGGAGGACAGATCCACGGAGGATCATGACAAACCAGAGCCTCAGATCGAGGAGGCAAAGGTACATGGGGTGCACACATTCACCACGAATTGTCTCCCGATAATACTGAATGCTGAACTAAATGGACAGCTAAATGGTCAATGGAGCGGGACACGGGCGCGAGCCAGTCCATCATGGGCAAAAAGACTTTCGATAGGTTGTGGTGCAACAAGGCCTCAAGGCCAGTCTTAACTCCAGTTCGCACGAAACTAAGAACTTACACGAAAGAACTGATTCTTGTAATCGGCAGTGCTACCGTAAAGGTCTCCTACGATGGAACGGTGCACAAGCTACCACTCTGGGTGGTACCGGGCGATGGTCCCACGCTGCTTGGCAGGAGCTGGCTGGGAAAGATAAGCTGGAACTGGGACGACGTCCGAGCGCTATCGCCCGCTGATGACACTTCGTGTGCCCTGGTCTTAAACACATTTCCTTCGCTGTTCCAACCAGGCATCAGGAAATTCCAAGGAGCAAAAGTGCAGATCCATCTAATTCCGCGGGCGCGACCCATCCATCACAAGGCGAGAGCAGTATCGTACATGATGAGAGAAAGGTAGAGATCGAGCTAGACCGGCTTCAAAAAGAGAGCATCATTTCCCCGATCGAGTTCAATGAGTGGGCCAGTCCTATCGTCCCAGTCCTCAAGGGAGACGGCACTGTCAGAATCTGTGGTGATTACAAAGTAACTATCAATCGTTTCTCCCTGCAGGACCAATACACACTACCAAAGGCCGACGACCTCTTTGCAATGCTGGAGGGAGGAAAGACGTTCACGAAGCTGGATCTGACTTCAGCCTACAAGATGCAGGAACTGGAGGGATCATCAAAGGCCCTCAGCTGCATCAACACGCACAAAGGTCTTTTTGTTTATAACAGATGCCCGTTTGGAATCCAATCGGCGGCGGCGATATTCCAGAGAAATATGGAAAGCTTACTGAAGTCGATCTCGCACAACGTGGTCTTCCAGGATGACATCTTGATCACAGGTCGGAACACAGTTGAACATCTGCAGCGCTGGAGGAGGTTCGCAGTCAACTCAACCATGTGGGGCTCAGGTTCCTGGCACCTGAAGTGGGGTTCCTGGGAAGAAGGATTGCGGCGGACGGCATCAGGCCCACCACTGTGAAGACGGAGGCAATCGAGAACGCACCGAGGCCACAGAACGTGATGGAGCTGCAGTCGTTTCTGGGACTCCTGAACTACTTTGGTAACTTCTTACCAGGTCTCATCACACTGTTAGAACCACTACATGTCTTACTACGAAAAGGGGACGAATGGGTTTGGGGCAAAAGCCAAGAAAATGCCTTTGTAAAAGCTAGAAAATTATTATGCTCAAACAAATTGCTTGTGTTGTATGATCTATGTAAGCGTTTGGTACTAGCATGTGATGCGTCGTCATATGGCGTTGGGTGTGTATTGCAACAAGCTAATGATTTTGGGAAACTGCAACCGGTTGCTTATGCATCCAGGAGTCTGTCTAAGGCTGAGAGAGCATACAGCATGATTGAGAAAGAAGCATTAGCGTGTGTCAATGGGGTAAAGAAAATGCATCAATACCTGTTTGGGCTAAAATTTGAAATGGAAACTGACCATAAGCCACTTATATCCCTGTTTCCTGAGAGTAAAGGGATAAATACCAATGCATCGGTCCGCATCCAGAGATGGGTGCTCACGTTGTCCGCATACAACTACATCATCCACCACAGGCTAGACACAGAAAACTGCGCCGATGCTCTCAGTAGGCTGCCATTGCCCACCACGGGGGTGGAAATGGCGCAGCCTGAAGATCTAGCCATTGTCATGGAAGCATTTGAGAGTGAGCAATCACCCGTCACTGGCCCGGCAGATCAAAACCTGGACAAGCCAAAGTTTCCACATGATTTGCGCCTGATTTTTAGGAGCAACTGGTGGAGAACGGACTATCTTAGAAATCGCAATTCTCCACATTTTTTTTTCTGCAGTTCTAGTCAGGTAGAACAATTCTACTTTGGAACAGAATTTTTTCTTCAAAAGGGGGCGTGTCCGGCCACTGACGCCTGATTTCAAAGTTTCCACAGTGAAAACGTACTCCAAACTAACTTAGAATGGAGCAAGTGAAGATTTTTGTAGAACTGAAAAAACCTGTTCTACACATTAAAAAATCAGGCGCAGGTTACAAATTAGGCGTCCAGAACGAGGTGGGGGGGAGGGGGGGGGGAAGGCAAGTCATTAAATTCTACAATAAATCTTTATTTATACTTCTACAAATATTATACAAATAAATCCAACCTGAATAAACATTTATAAGCAAAGAAAAGATTAAATAAACCATCTTCCTACCTGTGTGAAAGTGCTTCAGGCACGGAGAATGCTGCAGTCAGCCTGAGGCGCCCGTTCTTCCCGCGGGGGGTGGGGGGGAGGAGGCGCCCGTTCTTTCCCGCGGGGGGGGGGAGGAGGCGCCCGTTCTTTCCCGCGGGAGGGGGGGGAGGAGGTGCCCGTTCTTCCCGCGGGAGGGGGGGGCGCGGGGAGAGGAGGCGCCCGTTCTTCCCGCGGAGGGGGGGGGAGCTACAGGTAGTTTGACTAAAATCGCTTCTAACAGAGCTTGCTACAATTAGAACTGGATGTAAAAAGAGTTGATCTGAGAAAAAACGGAGGTATTATTTGATGCGGCAGGAGGCGTTATACATCCATGTAATAAATATCCCACATGCAAAACTAGAAAATCAACATACTCAGCTTGCTTCGGGAAACCGAATGCCATGTGCCAAAAAAAATATAAAAAGTTAGTGTCTATGGGAAAGGCATGGAAACCACAAAGATTGCAGATTATCATTGTATCCATTCATTCATTATAGACAGCATCAGAAACAATGTACCTTTTGAAGACCCTAAATTTAGCAACTGTTTATTGTGGTTTTCAGACCTGAGGTTTACAAAGTAAATTCAGTGGCTGTCGATCTGGTTACACAAAAGAGACTGAATAAAAACTTGTTGAATACTATAATTATGCCGAGATTGACATGGGATATATGCTGGGCAAGATCCATGTGAAGATTTACAGCTAATTGGGTCGTACCTGATCTGATCCGTGGAGCCCAAGATGCAAAACATCACTAGCTTGGCAACTCTTTCCCTTTTCAAATGACACACAAACACTTTAGAACATAAGAAGATAAGAAATAGGAGCAGGAACAGGAAAAGACCATACGGCCCCTCGAGCCCGTTCCACCATTCAATAAGATCATGAATGATCTAATCTTGGCCTCAACTCCATTTTTCTGCCTGTTCCCCATAACCCTTGACTCCCCTATAGTTCAAGAATCTGTATCTCAGCTTTGAATATATTCAAAGGCACAGCTTCCACAGCTCACTGGGGTAGAGAATTCCAAAGATTCACGACCCTCTAAGAGAAGAAATTCCTCCTCATCGCCATCTTAAATGGGTGACCCCTTATTCTGAAACTATGTCCCCTAGTTCAAGATTCCCCCATGAGGAGAAACAACCTCTCAGCATCTACCCTGTCAATCCTCCTCAGAATCTTATGTGTTTCAATAAAATTAACTCTCATTCTTCTAAACTCCAATGAGTACAGACCCAACCTGGTCAACCTTTCCTCATAAGACAATACTTTCATGCCAGGAATCAACCTAATCAACCATCTCTGAACCATCACCTTATCGAATGCCTTTTGGAAATCCAATGTAAGTATATCCCTCCTTAAATAAGGAAACCCAAACTGTATGCCGAACTCTAGTTATGGCCTCACCAACGCCCTGAACAGTTGTAGCAAGACTTCTCTACTTTTATACTCCATCCCCCTTGCAATAAAGCCCAACATTCTATTTGCCTTCCTAATTACTTGCTGTGACTGCATACTAACTTCTTGTGTTTCATGTACAATGACACCCAGATCCCTCTGTACCGCAGCATTCTGTAGTCTCTCTCCATTTAAATAATATTTTGTTTTTCTATTATTCCTATCAAAGTGGATAACCTCACATTTTCCCACATTATACTCCATCAGCCAAATTTTTGCCCACTCACTTAACCTATCTATATCCCTTTGCACACTCTTTATGTCCTCCTCACAACTTGCTCTCCCATCTAACTTTGTATCATCAACAAATCTGGCTACAATACACCCAGTCACTTCATCCAAGTCATTAATATAGATTGTAAATCGTTAACGCCCCAGCACTGATCCCTGTGGCACCCCACTTGTTACAGTTTGCCAACCTGAAAATTACCCATTTATCCCAACTCTCTGTTATCTGTTATCTGTTAGTTAACCAATCCTCTATCCATGCTAATATATTACCTCAACAGCATGAGCTCTTATCTTGTGTAGTAACCTTTTATGTGGCACCTTATCGAATGCCTTTTGGAAATCCAAATACACGACATCTACTGTTTCCCCTTTATCCACCCTGCTCATTACATCCTCAAAGAACTCGAGCAAATTTATCAAACATATTTTCCCTTTCATAAAACCATGCTGATCCTGCTTGATTGTATTGTGATTTTTTTTTTATGTCCTGCTACTACTTTCTTTATAACGGATTCCAGCATTTTCCCAATGACAGATGTTAGGCTAACTGGCCTATAGTATCTGGCTTTATGTCTCCCTCCTTTCTTGAATAGAGGCGTTACATTTGCAGTTTTCCAATCCGCTGGGACCTTTCCAGAATCGAGGAAATTTTGGAAGATTACAACCAATGCATCCACTCTTAGTTAAAAAAATAACAAAATGTGTCAGTGTATCTGCCTTTTGAAAACAACCGTAACTCTTTGACCAGCATTCCTGCCTCACCAAACTCCGTGATTGGGCACCCCCATGACCCTTCCGATCTCCCCCCAACCTTCCTCCCGAGCCTCTGCCCTCCATCACTCCCCCCCTCCTCCAACACACGAGACCTCAGGCCCTTGATCACGATCCTCGACCCCCGGTCCCCGACCAACCTCCACCTCCATGCAAAAATCTCTATTGGCACACAGCAAAGGTGTATCAAATCTGTTAGGAGAGTGAAAATTGCAACGTTATTTAAATTACATTAAACACAAATCACCTTGTGTCACTCCCCGCTGTCCTTATCTTTAAAGGTGCAACTGTCATATAATTAGAAGAAGCTGTAGGGGAAAAATGTTGAATGCCATACATGAAACAGCTTTCCACTGTCCAAAGAACTTATCTGCAAATTGGAAAATTACATGGGGATGCAGGCAACTGGTTTCCAATGAAGGTTGATATGGCTACATGAGCAGATCGAGGCATCAATTCCTTCCTTACACTTTACATTGGAAGATGATTTGAACTATATTAGTGAAATAAAGAAAGGGGGAGGAATTACCCTGTGCCCCGATTGGGGGCGGTAACCTGCTTGGGGCAGTACTTCCTGTGCCCGATGCAGAAGTCCCGCCCCGGCTGCTGAATTGGCCTGACTGCCTCTCAGAGGAAGTGGAGCTCAATCTCGCACAATCCACTTCCTCCTAGGGCAGGTCCAGCAGCGCTAATGGGGCGCGATCGGCAGTGCTACGTGGATGCACTGACGCGTTTCAACGCCTCCCCTTTGCTTAAAGGGGAGGGCGGCTGCGCATCCTGCATGGCCTCTGATGGCCTCCACTAGGCCACCAGGGCAGCGTGGTACCCTGACCATGCAAGGGGACAAGAAATGGAACCGACTGGTGAGTCGGCAAAACTGCCAAGATAGCGGTGCTGGGCGCTCACAACCTCCTCTTTAACTTCCGACCCGCGAGTGGATATAGTTCCGGTTTGCAACCCATGAGGCTGACGCTGACACCCGCTCATGCTAGCCTCCTGGGTTGCGGGTCAATATCCACCGCGGGGCAGAATGGGATAGGCACACAGCGCTAATATGATACCAATCGACTGGAACAGGAGATAGATAGACTAGCAGAATGGGCAGACAAATGGCAGATGGAATTTAATACAGAGAAGTGTGAGATGATGCATTTTGGCAGCAGGGATAGGGAGAGGCAATATAGATTTAATGGCACAGTTCTAAAGAGTGTACAGGGACAGAAGGACCTGGGGTACATGTGCATAGATCTTTGAAAGTGGCAGGATATATGAGAGAGAAGTTAGCAAAGCATGCAGAAACTTGGGCTTCATAAATAGAGGCAGGGAAGTTATGCTGAACCTTTATAAAGCTCTGGTTAGGCCACAACTAGAGTATTGCATCCAGTTCTGGTCACCACACTTTAGGAAGGATGTGAAGGTCCTTGTGCAGAGGAGATTTGCCAGAATGGTTCTAGGGATGAGGGATTTTTGCTACAAGGTTAGGTTGGAGAAGCTGGGGTTGTTCTCCTTGGAGCAAAGGAGGTTGAGGGGAGATTTGATAGAGGTGTACAAGATTATGATAGGTTTGGATAAGGTAGACAGAGAAAGTCTGTTCCCATTAGCTGATTGTACAAGGACTAGGGGACAGAGATTGAAGGTTTTTGAACAAGAGATACAGGAGCGATGTGAGGATGAACTTTTTTACGCAGCAAGTGATAATGACCTGGAACTCGCTGCTGATGAAGGTGGTGTAAGTGGAGATGATCAATGATTTCAAAAGGAAATTGGATAGGCACTTGAGGGAAATAAACTTGGAGGGCTACGGGGATAGAGCGGGGGAATGGGATTGACTGGATTGCTCTACAGAGGGCTGGCATGGACTCGATGTTCCAAATGGCCTCCTTCTGTGCCGTAATGACTTAATGACTACGAAGGAGTTGCTGCACATGACGATGAGATCATCGACTGTTGCGCGACGGTCTATGACACTATCCCCAGGGCGCGGCGCTGCCAGTAGCATTCCCCCCCACCCACCCTGTCCCCCGGGGTGAAAAGTGTTTCGCGCCCTGTTAGCGACCTCCAGAAATACTAATGGGCGGTGCAAAAAGAGGCAATTTCGACTCCATAGAATTTGCATTTATATAGCACCTTTCACAATCTCAGGATGTCCCAAAACACATTGAGTGTAGTCACTGTTGTAATAACAGAAACAACTTGCATTTATATATAGGTGCAACGTCCAAAATCTGGTGTTCCGGAATCCGGAATGTTCCGGAATCCGAGACAATCCATGGTAGGGTCGTCCAGTATCCACAAAATGTTCCGGAATCCAGACACCCTGCAAAACCGTTACCGCTGCCAGCCGGGCTCAGTGAAAAGTCAAAAAATGAACTCCAAACTCTTGTACAGTGACAAAAATTGCAAGAATAAAAACGCCAATCCTACCTGTTCCAGGCCAGGTCTTCAGTCACTGCACTACTGCTCCTGGGTCCCCAGCAATTCTGTACAGCACAGAAGTCCCTTCGGCCAGAACCAACCAAGCTCCCGCGCGCACATCCCCAGCCAGAACCAAACTCTGTACAGTACACAAGTCCCTTTGGCCAGAATCAAACTCTGCACAGCACACAAGTCCCTTTGGCCAGAACCAAACTCTGTACAGTACACAAGTCCCTTTGGCCAGAATCAAACTCTGCACAGTACACAAGTCCCTTTGGCCAGAATCAAACTCTGCACAGTACACAAGTCCCTTTGGCCAGAATCAAACTCTGCACAGTACACAAGTCCCTTTGGCCAGAATCAAACTCTGCACAGTACACAAGTCCCTTTGGCCAGAATCAAACTCTGCACAGCACACAAGTCCCTTTGGCCAGAATCAAACTCTGCACAGTACACAAGTCCCTTTGGCCAGAATCAAACTCTGCACAGTACACAAGTCCCTTTGGCCAGAATCAAACTCTGCACAGTACACAAGTTCCTTTGGCCAGAACCAACCAAGCTCCCGCGCGCAAGGCCCCTCCTGTACGCAAGTCCCCTCCCGCGCGCAAGTCCCCGGCCAGAATCAAACTCTGCACAGCACACTGCAGCTCCCCAAAGCAGCAACTGCGCAATTGGATCGCCACGCCCCATGACTCTGAGCGGAGCTGACCTGACCTCACCCGACCAGATTGTGATTTTAAGTTTGCACACCTCTACCTGTAATAAAATATACTACCTGCGCCTGTACTGTACATGCAATTTTAAATTCAGCATTTAAAAAAAAATTAGTGGCATTAAACATTCTCGGGCTACCCCAGCTGGCCCACCTACATCCCATGATCAAACCCTACCCAACCTGACTCTGTCGCTGTGGTGTTTTGCCCATTTAAAAAATCTGCACAGGTAAAGATTGTGAATTTGTGTTGTGTCATTACAAACATGTCAAAAAGGCCAACAGATACCCCAATGGGTTCAGATAAAGGAAAGAGGAAGCATAGTTCACTTTCAATTGCCAAGAAATGGAGTTCCTCCGGGGATTAGATCGAGCTGCTTCAATGAGAAAATTGAGTGAGGGGTATGGTGTTGGATTCTCCACCATCTCTGACATCAGAAAACAGAAAGAACAGCTCATGAAGTTTTTTGAGTAAGAGAAAAAGTATGCATAAGTCGAAATGTGATGATTTGGATCGAGCAGTGATGGAATGGTGGTGACAGAGACGAAGTGAAACGTTTCCTTTGTCCGGCCCAATGGTGGTGCAACAAGCTAAAATATTCCATGCACAATTGGGGATTGAAACTCCATGTGAGTACTCTTCTGGTTGGCTAGCCAAATTCAAAAGGTGTCAGCCAACTGAAAGTATGTGGTGAGAAACTCAGCAGATCATGAGGCAGCTGAAAATTATATTGATGAGTTCATCAAACTAATTGCTGATGAAAACCTTTCACCTGAGCAAATGTACAATGCTGACGAGACAGCACTGTTTTGGCACTACGTATCGCGAAAGACATTAGCAGCAGCAGAAGAAACGCAGCCAGCCGGTGTAAAAGATGCCAAAGATAGATTGACTGTGCTTGCTGCTGCAAATATGGCTGGGACACATAAGTGTAAGCTGATGGTCATTGGGAGATACCAGTGTCCAAGATGTTTCAAGGGTTTGAGAGTATTGCAGTGCATTATTATGCCAATAAGAAAGCATGGGTAACCAGGGTAATCTTTCTGAACTGGTTTGAGAAGAATTTTGTCCCTCAGGCGCGTGCTCATTGCATGAAAGCTGGTCTTGAGGAAAACTGCAAAATATACTTGCTGCTAAACAATTGCTCAGCACATCCCGATGCTGAGCTTTTGGTAAAGGATAATGTCCATGGAATCTACTTACCTCCAAATGTTACATCACTGATATAGCCAATGGACCGAGGAATTTTGTGATCGATGAAGTGTCTGTACAAAAACGAGTTTATGAGGTGTTTGCTTAATGCTGTGAACACAGGTATGGGAATAAAAGTATTCTCAAAAGCTTTCTCTATCAAGGACGCCATATCATCATCATCATCATCATAGGCAGTCCCTCGGAATCGAGGAAGACTTGCTTCCACTCCTGAAGTGAGTTCTTTGGTGGCTGAACAGTCCAATACGAGAGCCACAGACTCTGTCAAAGGTGGGACAGATAGTCGTTGAGGGAAGGGGTGGGTGGGACTGGTTTGCCGCACGCTCTTTCCACTGCCTGCGCTTGATTTTTGCATGCTCTTGGCCTTGAGGCTCGAGGTGCTCAGCGCCCTCTCGGATGCACTTCCTCCACGTAGGGTGGTCTTGGGCCAGGGAATCCCAGGTGTCAGTGGGGATGTTGCACTTTATCAGGGAGGCTTTGAGGGTTTCCTTGTAGTATTTCCGCTGCCCACCTTTGGCTCGTTTGCCGTGAAGGAACTCCAAGTAGAGCACTTGCTTTGGGAGTCTCATGTCTGTCATGCGAACTATGTGGCCTGCCCAACAGAGCTGATCAAGTGTGGTCAGTGCTTCATGTTATATATGCATGCTTGTTTGTTGTGCGAAGTCTGTAACACTGTTATGTAACACTGAATGTAACCTTACACTGTACATACGTTATCTGTACACCAGAGGGTGCTACTGCTGGAGACCTAAGGGTTACCTGCACACTTGATGTCCTCACTCGAGGAGCTGCAAATAAAGGACTACAGTCTACACAGTTTAAGTATCATACCCTGCCTCGTGGAGTCATTACTAAAGGTGCCTACATACACCACAACTGGTGACGAGGATACGAGGTCACGAACTACACGCTCAGCATGTCGAATCTCAGCAACTTTCAGCAATTTACAGAGGGGGATGATTGGAATGCTTTTGTAGAAAGATTGGAACATTTCTTCATAGCCAACGATCTGGATAGGGTCACACCGGCTACAGGACCGAACAGGCGCAGGGCCATCCTGCTTAGCAATTGTGGGCCCACCATGCATGCCCAACAGAAAGTTGTTCAGTCCAGTTCGTTGGACATATTCAAAAGGGAGTTAGATGTGGCCCTTACGCTAAAGGGATCAGTGGGTATGGAGAGAAGGCTGGGGTGAAGTACTGAGGTTGAATGATCAGTGATGATCATACTGAATGACGGTGCAGGCTCGAAGGGCCAAATGGCCTGCTCCTGCACCTATTTTCTATTTGCTTTGTTTCTATGTCTCGTCAGGGACTTGCTAGCCCCAGCAAAGACAACCACCAAAAGCTATGAGGAACTTGTAACACTTATACAGGAACAACTAAAACTGAAAGAAAGCATCCTCATAGCCAGGCAATGGTTCGACACTTACTGGCGACCCGAGGGCCAAAAAATTACTAAGTATGCTGCACACTTAAGAAGACTAGCTGTACCGTATGATTTTGGAGACCATCTTAATGAAGCATTAAGGGACATATTCGTCATTGGAATCAGCCACGAGGGCCTCCTACACAAATTGCTCTCTGCCGACATCACGGTCACCCTGCAGAAAGCAATCAAAGTGAGCCAGGCCTACATGGCTTCGGCCGGCAACTCCCGACGAATACTGACCCAGGTCTCTAAACTGGCGAGCGCAGTGCACCGCATGGATACTTCAAAAGGCAGGAATGTGCCCCAAGTCCAGAAACCCTGAGTCTGCTACATGGGGCAAACCAGATGGCCCCATGCTGGCGCTGTGGAGGAAACCACAAGGCCCACCAGTGCCGCTACAAAGACTATGCATGCAAAGGCTGTAAAGAGAAAGGGCACCTTCAAAGAATGTGCAGAAAAAGCTGTACTCATCGCGTCTCTGATGAGTTGGCTGATCACTGGGGCTCCGACACAGATGAAGGTGAAGCTGCTCAAAACCTGGAAGAAGAGAATGGAATTTATACCTGCTCCACCGAAAGTTCTCCGTGGACGATGGAAGTGGACATCGTCCCGGTTTCTATGGAGATCGACACAGGGGTGAGCCAGTTTGTGATGAGCCAAACGACCTTTGAAAAACTTTGGATAAATCCTGCCAATTGACCAAAACTGCATCCTGTCCAAGCGAAGCTGCTCACCTATGCCAAAGGTAAAATCCCAGTTGTTGGCAGCGTGGACGTCTAGGTCTCCCAGGGCAGCGTGTTGAACAAACTCCCCCTGTGAATTGTAGCTGGCGACGGTCCCACGCTACTGGGTAGGAATTGGATGAACCTGGTCCAAGTCGGTCGAAGCGGCGACGGCCTCCGGACTCCAGCAATCGACAGCAAACGTGGATCCACCGCTGCATCCAGAGATCCCACCATCCAACTCGACTGTGCGGCGACGACTCCACAACACCGCGGCAAAATCTACAGGACCGAAAACCGAAACTCCACTTTCCGGGCCGGGGCAGGACTCCAAGAGGTGAACATTGTCGAAAGAAGTGGATTCCCGACATCCAGGGCCGAACCTGTGGAAGAAAAGACTACCACAGCCTACCTGGAGGAGAGCCAGAAGATGGTGGCCGCACCACGAGGAGAAGAACCTGCAATCAAAATGATCGCGGCCATACTACGAGGAGCAGCGCTGCAGGAGCGACACGTGGCCCCGAGCGGCTAATTGGATTGGAAGGCTTCCTTAAAGGAGACCGGTAACCAAAGAAATTTAAAGAGACAGTTTCAACTAAATGAGGACAAGGACTTTAAAGCTAAAGATGTAATAAAAGGGTGCAAGTATGATAATATATGCAAAGTAACCACGATTTGTGATGCTGGTGAACTAATGTGACTAATGAGATGAATACATATGTTAGTAAGGTTAAGAACAAGTTTGTTATGTTGGATAATTATGGCAGAGAGTGTGAAATGCCTAATGTAACCATGTCTGGTGAGACCATGACACCCAAAAGTGAGGCAAATGCTGTAATTTATAAGGTAGGCTCGACTATGTGTGATCAGAGCTAAGGTGTCATGTACCTACCAAGATAGGACACTGCTAAAGGATATTGGGTTCTATAGGGACTAATGCAAATGCTAGACCCCCAGGTCCAGCTGGCTACCAGACCATGTAACCTGGACCTTTGGAACAAATGTGATGCCCTTGGAAGGGCACACACACACCCAGTGGGAGCAGATCCACTACAGGGACAGTGGTTAATGGGCAGCACAGCCACCTCCAATGGCAACCTGCACCAGACCAGCCCTACAACACCTGGCCACCAGGGCCAACACCAGGAGCGAGAGGCCAATGCCCTCCAGTTTGAACAATCCCTGCTGTGGCATTGAAGTATGGCGGAGAGGCACTGCTGGCGTGAATACACGCCCTCATCTCTCTCATCTGGAGGGAGGAGAGCATGCTGGGGGATCTCAGAGATGCAGTAATCGTGACCATATTTAAAAAAGGGGACAAGTCCGACTGCGGCAACTACAGAGGAATCTCCCTGCTATCAGCCATTGGGAAAGTCACCACTGGAGTCCTCCTCAACCGTCTTCTTCCCATGGCCGAGGAGCTCCTCCCGGAGTCACTGTATGGATTTCATCCCCTACGGGGCACAACGGACATGATTTTTGCAGCGCGACAGATACAGGAAAAATGCAGGGAACAGCGCCAGCCCTTATACATGGCCTTCTTCGACCTTACAAAGGCCTTTGACACTGTTAACCGTGAGGATCTATGGAGCATCCTCCTCCGTTTCGGATGCCCCCAAAAGATCGTCATCATCCTCCGCCTGCTCCACGATAATGTGCAGGCCGTGATCCTTACCAATGGATCCTTCACAGACCCAATCCACGTCTGGACCGGGGTCAAACAGGGCTGCGTCATCGCCCCAACCCTCTTCTCAATCTTTCTCGCCGCCATGCTCCACCTCACAGTCAACAAGCTCCCCTCTGGAGACGCCATATGGTCAGCTGCGAATGCATGGAACTTGGTAACTGCAGACACCTTGGTCAATGCTTGGCATAACATCTGGCCATTAACTATGTGCTGACGATGAGGCTGATGATGCTCCTCAGGACTTTCAAGGCTTTCATGTCTCCAGGGAGAAAGCAATGATTGCTCAACTCTTAGATTATGCAAGAGGGCTGACTTGCGAAGCTGCACAGGAATTGAATGAGGACGATGTCGCAGAAGTCATGGACATAGACAAGGATGCTCCCATTGTGCATGCAGTGACAGATGAAGAAATCATGCAGAAGGTTTTGCATCCAGAAGAAAAGGATGAAAGCAATGAGGATGATGATGCCTGTCATCAAGTCGAAAAAGTGCCGATTGACAAAGCAATCAATCTTTGTCAAGAGTTAATTCACACCTTAGAGCAATGAAGCTTCATAAGTGAAGAAGAAATACTGCAGGTCTACAGAATTCGGGAAAGATTAGTGAAAGAAAAGCCCCAATTATTTAAAAAACAACAATATTAAATATCTTTCAAAAGAGGTCGCACCAGAAGGCCCACAATCGACAGTGTGCACCTACACCAGTAATTTACACATTTGATCATCCTATTGCTGGCCCATCATCAGCCCCAGAAATCATAGCTGAGCCCTCCACCTCAAACACAACCTCCAGCCAATTATAAATGTACCTGTTTAATTTTACTCTGTTTAACAAATAAATACCTTCATTTACTGTTTTATATTTCATAACTTAACTGTTTTACAAATAAAAACCTTTATTATATTTCATGCTTTGAGTACTGTACATTCCTTTTCAAAGTTGAAGATGGTAGCAAAAGATATAGGTCGGGAAGCTCACATTAAGTACAGTTACAGGGTACTGCGTTGCAAAAACAAGAGAGGGAGGCTTACCATGCGTTGCGAAGAAGCGAGGATTACAAGGCCTGCGAGGAGAAGAAATACAAAATGACGTCCAAAAACCGCAAATATCACAACCTGGGCCCAGGCATTTCCGGACTAGGGACTCGCTTCTGGCGTTCCAAAATCTGGAAATACCCGAACCTGGGCTCGGGCGTTTCCGGACTTATGACATCAGAACAACTTTCCGAAGTACGGAAAAACACGAAAACCGGCTCGGCCTCGTTCCCGAGATTGCCGGATTCGGGAGGTTGTACCTGTCGCGCCTTTAATGTAGTTAAACGTCCCAAGGCATTATAAGACAAAAGGCATTTCACAGGAGTATTATGAGACAAAGAAATTTGACACCGAACCACATAAGGAAAATTAGAGCAGGCGACCAATAGCTTGGCCAGAGAGGTAGGTTTTAAGGAGCATCTTGAAGGAGGAAAGAGAGGTAGAGAAGCGGAGAGGTTTAGGCAGGGAGTTCCAGAGCTTAAAGGCCTAGGCAACAGAAGGCATGGCCACCAATGGTTGAGTGATTATAATCAGGGCTGTTCAAAGGGGTAGAATTAGAGGAGCGCAGATATCTCGGGAGGGGTTGTGGGGCTGGAGGAGATTACAGAGATAGGGAAGGGCGAGGCCATGGAGGGATGTGAAAACAAGGTGGAGAATTTTGAAATCGTGGCATTGCTTAACCGGAAGCCAACTTGGGTCAGCGAGCACAGGGGTGATGGGTGAATGGAACTTGGTGCGAGTTAGGACACGGGCAGTTGAGTTTTGGATGATCTCATGTTTATGTAGGGTAGAATGTGGGAGGCCAGACAGGAGTGCGTTGGACTAGTCCAGTCTAGAGTTAACAAAGGCATGGTTGAGGACTTCAGCAGCAGCTGAGCTGAGGGAGGTTCAGAGACAGGCGATGTTACAGAGGTGGAAATAGGTGGTCTTAGTTATGTGATCGGAAGCTCCTTTCAGGGTCAAATATGATACCATGGTTGTGACCAGTTTGGTTCAGCCTCCGACAGATGTGAGGGAATGGGATGGAGTCAGTGGCTAGGGAACATAGTTTGTGGTGGGGACCGAAAACAATGGCTTCGGTCTTCCCAATATTTAATTGTAGAAAATTTCTGCTCATCCAGAACTGAATGTCGGATAAGCAGTCTGACAATTTAGAGACCGTGGTGGGGTCGAGAGAAGTTGTCGTGAGATAGAGCTGGGTGTACATGTGGAAACTGATGCTGTATTTTCTGATGATGTCACCAAGGGGCAGCATGTAGATGAGAAGTAGGAGGGGGCCAAGGATAGATCCTTGGGGGACACCAGAGGTAACGATGCAGGAGCGGGAAGAGAAGCCTTTGCAGATGATGCTCTGGCTACGATTAGATTTATAAGAATGGAATCAGGTGAGTGCAGTCCCACCCAGTAATGTATGAAACACAGCAGCCAATTTGCGCACAGCAGACTCCCACAAATAGCAATGAAATAAATTACCAGGCCATCTGTTTTTTTAGGTGTTGATTGAGGGATAAATGTTGGCCAGGACCCCAGGAGAACTTCCCAACTCTTCTTCAAATAGTGCCATGAGATCTTTTACGTGCACTTGAGAGGGCAGACCCGGCTTCAGTTAAACATCTCATCTGAATAACCATGCATGAACCATGAGTACTATTTATTGAAATTGCACCCTTTTTTGGGAAAAATTATCAAACAGAGGAAGATGTAGCTCCATATTTGAAAGGATCTGAAATTTGTCTTACATGTATTAACAAAATCTTCATCTTGGTAACAACCTGAAGTCACCACTGGATTATTCCTTTCAGAACGTACCTGTCTCTAGTCTGGTATAATTTAATGAGAACCAGTTCTGACCAATAGCACATTCAGGAGATGCTATTCAATGGCTCTGAAGTCTGTAAACACAGTATAATTACTAAATTGATGTCAAGTCCTGTTGTAGCCTCTATATTTATTACAAAGTCAGGATCGCTGGTTTTTAATACATGGTTTAACTGCAGGCATTCTTCTTCAGAACCTAAAAGGTCAATTAGCTCTTCAGGGAATCAGTATAGCTCTTTCTTTCTGATTAGTACATTTCAGAGCAGTAATGTGGGAAACTAATAAAAATACATTGCAGATGGCTTTTTCTAATCCTATTAACCAAACTCACTGTTTTTTCATTTATCATGGCAGCCTCTCTACAAGCATCCTCAGTAGGCAGCTTGTGAGAATAAGTGGCACTTTATTGTGAAATGTTCTCCCATTGTACGAAACATCAAAGAGCATAAAATATGTACACAGAAGAGGCTTATTAAAAATGGCCTTTTTTAAGAGCCAGAAAACCTAACCCTTCAGGAGAGTTTTGTGTGACTTCATGCCGTTTTATATATAACATAAATTGGGCTCTTCTTTTCAAATGGCTTTGTTAACCTGACCTTGTCCAGCATCAATATGGTCAATTTACTCAATTAATGACTAGACAAGTTTCACCTTATCTTTTAAGGAATACCTTAAAATGAAAACAAGCAATCCTCCAGCTGTTTCAAAGAACACTTTGGGGTAACTTTGACTTTGGGTAAGAGTGTAAAATGGCCGATATCGATTCAACCTGTTATACATCCATCCCGATTTTCACTTCCATTGAAGTCAAGAGCTATTCTGAGGCCTCCACCAAGGTTATAATTGAGGAGGTCCTCAAGGAGGGGGCTCCTCTTCCCCACTAGCTGCAGGAACATCCCCAGGCCAACTGTGGTCCAGGCCTGGATAGAGGTTATAGACAGGGTCATTGCACCCAGCATCACCCTCTGCAAAGCTAGAAGAAGTTTAAAGATCTCACAAGAACAGAAGCTCGAGTACACCTCTTAATTTTTCCAACTTTCTCAAAAGCATTTCACAACACTCCTTTCACCCCTACTCTCAACAATTCTCTGTCCTCTATCACATCCTTCAATTTCCTATCACAGGTGCACACTACATGCAACACCACTCTGTCTCAATATAATCACAGTGGCCTAGAAATTCAATAAGGCCTGAAAATGGGCAGGGCACCACCCAGCGCTATTTGCCTGCGCTGCTTCTAAATGGTAAGTGGTGCAGGCAGCACAAACAAAATTACATATGAGGTTCAGTGTTAGTAGCACCCACTAAACTACCAGCCTGTCCTCGCCGCACAGCACTGCCCCCCAGTCATCAAGATTCACGACGTGGCCCTCGACAACGTGGACCATTTCCCATACCTCGGGAGCCTCTTGTCAACAAAGGCAGACATTGATGCGGAGATTCAACATCACCTCCACTGTGCCAGTGTAGCCTTCGGCTGCCTGAGGAAAAGAGTGTTCAAAGACCAGGCCCTCAAACCTACCACCAAGCTCATGGTCTACAGGGCTGTAGTAATACCCACCCTCCTGTATGGATCACAGGCATGGACGATGTATAGAAGACATATCAAGTCGATGGAGATATATCATCAACGATGTCTCCGCAAGATCCTGCAAATCCCCTGGGAGGACAGACGCACCAACATCAGTGTTCTCACCCAGGCTAACATCCCCAGCATTGAAGCACTAACTACTCTCGATCAGCTTCGCTGGGCAGGCCGCTTAGTTCGCATGCCAGACACGAGACTCCCTAAGCAATTGCTCTACGCGGAGCTCCTTCATGGCAAACGAGCCAAAGGTGGGCAGTGGAAACGTTACAAAGACACCCTCAAAGCCTCCCTGGTGAAATGCAACATCACCACTGACACCTGGGAGACCCTGGCCGAAGACCGCCCGAGGTGGAGAAAGTACATCCGGGAGGGCGTTGAGCTCCTCGAATCTCAACGCTGCGAGCGTGAAGAGGTCAGGCGCAGGCAGCGGAAGGAGTGTGTGGTAAATCAGTGATACCCCGCCTTCCCCCGATGAATATCTGTCCCACGTGTGACAGGGTCTGTGGCTCTCATGTTGGACTGTTCAGCCACCAAAGAACTCATTTTAGGAGTGGAAGCAAGTCTTCCTCGATTTCGAGGGACTGCCTCTGATGACATTGTTGAACAGTACCAGCCAGCATTTTCAGAATCCACATAAGTAAAAAATGTCTGATGAAAGTTCGTCAACCTGAAACATTAACTGTGTTTCTCTCTCCATAGATGCTGCCTGACTTGCTGAATATTTCCAGCATTTTCTGTTTTTATTTCAGATTTCCAGCAGTATTTTGCCTTTGTAAATAAAAAATGTATTCAGATAATTCAGTAAATACCTTGGGATTGATATTGTAAATCCTGACACTTAGACAATACTTGCATTGTGAAGTGAGGATGCTGTAAACATCATTGTAAGAAAAAAGCAAACATCCAAGACTGCGGCCTGGATTTCTTTCCCAATTACCATTGTTTTTTGGGAGGTCCCATAGTGGATAATAGAGGAAAATGGGGCAAGGAAACCTTCTGCTGAATTCTTAGTCTTAAAAATGTCTGTTGGAATTGTCCTCTGCCCCCTCCCTGGGTGGATCTCACCAGCTACTGATTTCTAGCTCCACTGTCTGTAAATGACAGAGGGTGGGGCTTGGTCCCATGTCTTATTTCCCTGAATGACCACTCTTGCTCCACCTCCCTGGAAAATCGCCCTTATCGAAGAGGCATTCAGAATTGTTTGTTGGTGGGAGCCAGATGATAAGTGTAGTGAAGGCCATCAGGTTGCTTTCTACAATTTTCTTTATTTGTTGTTAAGTCCTGATGCTTCCTGCCCCTCCCCTAATGATTATTTGCAGCAGGGATTTTGGCTTCTGCAGTTTCTGTTTAATGAGTTTGCTGGCCTGTCCCTTTCAGCTGCTGCAGCGAGTGAAATGCTCAGCCCAGTATTTTCCTTCCCCATAGTGCAGGACCCCCAATGGACAATGGAGATAATGCTGGGAGCCAATTCTATATTTGTAATTAACCCTGACCCCAGATGCCCCCTCCTATCGCACTTCTGACAAGAAACCAACTGATGAGGATTTGTATGCACAAGAATGTTACAAGAGAAATGTCTGTAATGAGTCGCAAAGTGAATTGCAAAAGGACTTGTAAATGAGAAATTTACCTTAAGTTTTAAAAATTGAATATTCCACAAGTTTCACCTACCTCACCTACATAACTGTATTTGCACTTGAGAATCATCCTGTAAAGTCTTGTCCGGTTTTCATCCTCAAATGGCATAGTTCCACTAAGCAAAATATAGGAGATCACACCTAACGCCCACATATCTACTGCATTGGTGTAAGGTTTTCTCAACAGGATCTCGGGTGCAATGTACTCTGGTGTGCCGCAAGTTGTCCTCATGGACCAGTCTCCACCTTTATTCCCAGAATTGGCTAATCCAAAATCAGTGACGAGGATCTTGGAGTCTGATCCTGGGTGATAGTAAAGTAGATTCTCTGGTTTCAAATCTCTGTGTGTAATCCCCAACGTATGTAAATATTTGACCCCATCTAAAACCATCTGCAGTACCCTAGTAGCATCTCTCTCTGTAAATGATCCTTTGGCAATGACGCGGTCAAAAAGTTCTCCACCAGTAGCCAGTTCCATTACCATGTAAATTCGGTCTTGGGTCTCAAAGACCTCAATCAGCTGGATGATGTTGCGATGGCTCACCCTCCTAAGCACATTAAGCTCTGACTCACACACCTCCTTTCCTTCTTTAGCCTTGGTCTCAATCATTTTGATGGCAAAGGGCTGTTTGGTGGCTCTATGTTCAACTCTCACCACCCTGCTGAAGCTTCCTCTTCCAATAAGAGCCTTGATGTCATACCTGATGAAGATGAACAGTACAAATTTGTCAAGATTTATCACTGATATAGATAGAATGCCTTTAAAATGCAGTAGTTTCAAAATTCCAAATGATAAGGTACCGTTGAGGTTTAAGTTTAACGCAGACGTCAAAGTTGAGCTATGTTTGTGCTATTAGATCACTAAATATAATAGGTAAGAATACAATAACAAAGTCTAAGGTACAAGTTTTACATAGTTTCTGTTAAGAAATCTATTTATTTAATAATAATTATAACTATTTTAATTTACCTATTCAATCAGTGTGCATATTATCCAGTGCAGCCTTCAGCCGCCTGAGGAAAAGAATATTTGAAGACCAGGCCCTCAAAACTGCCACCAAGCTCATGGTCTACAGGGCTGTAGTAATACCCGCCCTCCTGTATGGATCAGAGACATGGACCATGTACAGTAGACACCTCAAGTCACTGGAGAAATATCACCAACGATGTTTCCGCAAGATCCTACAAATCCCCTGGGAGGACAGGCGCACCGACCTCAGTGACCTCGTCCAGGTTAACATCCCCAGCATTGAAGCACTGACCACACTCGATCATCTTCACTGGGCAGGCCACATAGTTCGCATGCCAGACACGAGACTCCCAAAACAAGTGCTCTATGCGAAGCTCCTTCAAGGCAAATGAGCCAAAGGTGGGCAGAGGAAATGTTACAAGGACACCCTCAAAGCCTCCCTGATAAAGTGCGACATCGCCACTGACACCTGGGAGTCCCTGGCCTAAGTGGAGAAGGTGTATCCGGGAGGGCGCTGAGCACCTCGAGTCTCAACGCCGAGAGCGTGCAGAAATCAAGCTAAGGCAGCGGAAAGAGCGTGCGGAAAACCTGTCCCACCCGCCCCTTCCCTCAACGACTATCTGTCCCACCTGTGACAGAGTCTGTGGCTCTCGAATTAGACTGTTCAATCACCAAAGAACTCACTTCAGGAGTGGAAGCAAGTCTTTCTCGATTCCGAGGGACTGCCTATAATGATGATGATATCATTGGAAAAACAGAAGATCAGTCATTAAGGGAAGTATGTCAAATATCAAATGGAGAGCACTTGTTAACCTACACCATATACTGCAGCTCATATTGCTCAGAAAATATGCAAATTAGTTCAGAAGTATTTGTGTACGTAGCAATATAGAAGCAAATAAGATAACTTCTTTATTTTCCAAGATATACTCCCTGTCAGCATTACTGCCCTTGGGAATGCCAGATCACAGATTCATAAAGTTTGAGGCATTTGTGTCTCAACATAGATTTTATCATTTTAATTGTTCATTGGCTGATCAACTGTAAACAATACCCTGAAGTACTGTGAATCTGCCTATCCTGTGCATTGAATCAGTGAGTCTGCCACTAACATTTGATCTGGCTTCAGCTTTTTGTGGGTCATCATGAATCTAACTACCCTTTTTACATCCATTGAACCTCTTCTCATACTTATCTGTAGGCCTGGTGACATTGGATACCTTCATTGTTAACTATATTTTTTTAGCTATTTCAGCCCACACATGCAAACCTCTTTACAGAGATTTAAATTGTCTCTCCCTGAAGTGTAGCCCCCAAGTGGTTTAAGTGTACAGATGATATATGACCACTAGATTAACAAACGTCAAGTGATCTGTTGTCAGTTGTTAGGGTGGTAAATCAACAAGAGTTCATCTAATTTACCATAACGTGGTTTAAACTCCCTGTCACTGGTAAATTTCTACATAGGATATTCTATACTTAAAGATTGGGGGCAAATAAATAAACTGTTTACATCTCTTTAACATCAAAAATGCACCTATTGCCTCCATGGAGGACCATTTGCAGAATTGACTGTGGGAAAATCTATCATTTTGATTGTTAACTTCTACAAAAACTGCATTTAATCTGTTATGAATCACTTCCCCTTAATTGCTATGAGTTCCTAAGTCAAACACATGTCTGTTTAATATAATGCGTCACAGGTTGTACTGTATAACTCTAATAATTCTAAGATAGTTGGCAGGTATAATGATGAATTGTGAACAAATTAGCTTAATAGTGAGATGAGCAAAAAAATTGTTTATCATCTGACTTACTTATAGCAGGTCTATCTACAGCAGACCTAACTACAGGAGCACTTAACTGAGGTAAAGATTCCATACATGTAGTTTATTTTATTTTTTTAAATGGCAACTTTATACTTCACATATATATTTTCAGCTACTCTGTCTCCTTCTGCCAATTCCTCCACTGCCCCACCCATAGATTATTCGGTAGTTGAGAGAGTGGGTAAGGGAACTGTTGCCAGGGTTCTGCCACTTCATAAGTGGCTGCTCGAAGGTGTGTAAAGTGAAGTAGGATGACTCATTCACCAAGTTTCTCTCGCTCTACAAAATACCTTCCTACTCTGCCACTGCCTCACCTTACCATTGGCTCACCTATACAATTAATTATTATTGGCTTACAATAGCTTCTTGCTGAATGTGCTGTTCTGCGTGCTCTTTCTCTTCCCTCAGTTCTTGCTGTTAAACCCATCGCACCAACTTCAACATACTCAATGATTCTTGGGACCTGAAAACTGTGGAACTCCTTATTTCCTTCAGTCAACCCTCCCTCATAAAATCCATGATTTTAAAACTCAAGCTTGCTTCATCTATTCACAATCTCTTAATTTACCGTGTCACCCTTAGTGGTGTCCTGCACTGTGGCATATACCCCATCAAATCTGTTAATCATTTTCAATACTTGATTAGCTCATCCCTCAACCATCTAAAATCAAGGGAATACAATCCAAGTTTATGCAACCTGTCCTCATATTTAACCCTTTTAAGAGGAATGGTAGCATAGTGGTTATGTTACTGGTCTAGTAATTCAGAGGCCTGGACTAATGATCCAGAGACATGGGACCCGAAATTCAGTACCGCTGGAAAGCTGGTGCTCCCCCCACCATTAGCGCCAACATTTTTGAGTGGCTGGGCCACCCCATATTCAGCTCCAAAAGTGAACAAATGGATTCCAGCGCTAATGAACCCTTCCAAAGTGTATTTTTCAGCGGTGTGGCTGTCTTACTTTGAGCGTTATCACCACTGAGAAATTCAGCATGCAGGTAAGGGTTTCTAATAAGCCAACAACTCGCCAGGGTTTGCAGCAAGGCCCTGGGGGGGGGGGCCGAGGGGTGGGGGGGAAGGAGGCTGGAAGGAGTTTGGAAGGATGGCTGGTGTAAGAGGTGCAAGGAGAGCCAACAGATTCACTGATATGGAGCTGGAGATGGAAGGTGTGGAGGACAGAAGAAGAATACAGTTTCCTGACATGGGGAGACCTGGTAGACAGGCAGTACATAATGCATGGAGGGAGATTGCAGGGGAGCTGTCAGGCACCTCCATGTGCTGGCCAGTCTGCACCCGGCCCTTCCAGAATGGTGGTGGGTCGAAGCCTCCTAGCTCTGGGGCGACGGAGAGCTGCCTCCTCCTCCTCCTCCTCCTCCTCAGGTGGTACTGCTGGCTCGACCTCCAGTGGCTGTCCCCTCATGATAGCCAGGTTGTGCAGCATGCAGCAGACCACAACGATTACGGAGACCCATTGAAGAGAGTACTGCAAGGTGCCACCAGAGTGGTCCAGGCACCGGAACCTCTGCTTAAGGATGCCTATACAATGCTCGATGATGCACCTGCTGGCACAATGAGTGTCTTTGTATGCATGCTCTGGCGCTGTCCTGGGGTTCCGCAGAGGAGTGAGCAGCCAAGTGAACTGGGGATATCCCTTGTCCCGAAGCAGCCAATCACAATCCTGATTCAGGCCGGTGAAGACGGCGGGCACACTGGTCTGACACAGAATGAACGAATCATGGCTGCTGTCTCCCTTGCCCACTGCCTGTCTGCACGGTGCTGATGGCGACGCCTTCTCCAGCATGCCGCCCTGCTTCTGACCAGGTACACCAGGTGTTCCCTTCCAACACTCCTCCCATCCTCAGGGTGAACCCTGCCAAACAGGTCTCTGCAGCCCACTGGGCTCCACTAAAGAGTCAGACCTGAAAGTTGTACAAGAGTACAGGGGTATGTGCAAACCTCTGAGCAACACTTAACAGGTTTAATGGAACCAAAACAATTAATACAATTATATGAAAAGATAAATACTGCGCATGCTGGAAAATGAAATAAAAACACTAATAATTAATAAAACTATATGAAAAGATAAATACTGCGGATGCATGCTGGAAAATGAAATAAAAATAATAAGTAATAAAACTTTTTATCGACCAAAGGGCCCCAGCGTTGTTGTGTTCGAGCACCACATTGAAAACTTCACGGGGTCACTGCCGGGAAAAGTCCTACCTTTTCCTCGGTGAATTTCGCTGTAGTAGTCCCTTTCCAGTGGCCTGCATGCTGCAGAGCTCACTGCTGGAAACCTTCCTTTGCAACGGCTTCACCGCGCCGTTTCCGACAGAAGTGAATACCGCTGAAATCCTCCCCGAGCTGAATATGGCTCGGGGAGGGAAAAGTACCCGACAGCGGCGGCCGATCCATTTTTTCGATCAACCGCCCAAACTCCACAAGTTTGAACTCGTGGGTTAATTTCGGGCCCACGAGTTCAAATCCCAACATGGAAGCTGGGAATTTAAATTGGGTTAATTAAATAAATCTGGAATAAAATGCTAGTCTCAGTAATGGTGACCATGAAACTATCGGATTGTCATAAAAACCCATCTGGTTCACTAACACAAAAGCAATATACTGCGGATGCTGGAAATCTGAAATAAAAACAGAAAATGCTGGAAATACTCAGCAGGTCAGACAGCATCTGTGGAGGGAGAAGAAACAGAGTTAACGTTTCAGGTTGCTGACCCTTCTCTGTTTCTCTCTCCACAGATGCTGCCTGACCTGCTGAGTATTTCTAGCATTTTCTGTTTTTATTATCTAGTTCACTAATGTCCTTTAGGGAAGGAAATCTGTCGTCCTTACCTGGTCTGGCCTATATGTGACTCCAGACCCACAGCAATGTGGTTGACTCTTAACTGCCCTTTGAAATGGCCTAGCAAGCCACTCAGTTGTAACAAACTGCTAGGAAAAACATCTCACTGACTGCAGCGGTTCAAGGAAACAGCTCATCATCACCTTTTCGTGGGCAATTTAGGCATGGGCAATAAATGCTGGCCTTGTCAGTGACGCCCACATCCCATGAATGAATAAAATATGGGAACAGTGTTTTTACAACAAGTATATGGGAAAATTTGCAGTTTAGAATGAGAAAAAAATCTCTGCAATGTGTCAGATTTAAATCAAGTTTGATTCATGATACAAAAAATGTGAATCTTTCCCTTTATAGGCTCACTTACAGTCAGTTATGCAGCACAGTTCAATGTTCACGCGAGTTCATTCTGAAATTGAAACAATTAGATTTCCCTCCGTTTATTAATTCTAGTCAAAGCGAAGAAATGAGCGCACGGCTTTGAGCAACTTGAGTCGCGCTATGTGAATGTAAACGAGCCTAAAAGGATTTTAACGTTTTAAAAATGCCGTTCAAATTTGGCAATTTCTTCAAAAGTACGAGCACTCGTTTTACTGTCTACTTGCTATACGAAGCAAATGTGCTGTAATTTTATAGATAAAACAATGGTTGCTCAGCAAAGCAAAGAAAGAACGATGTTATAAACCTGTAGTTCCCCTCAACACTAAGTTGGGAATGAATTGAGAATTGCTTGCCCACTGTGCCAGTTACCTTGCTGTCACTTTCGGATCAAACTTGGCTCTGTACTTGGCCACTTTGGTTCTCCTCGCTCCATCGGGGCAGCTCCCGTCGCTTTGCCCATTGCCCACTCCCTTGGGTCCGGGTTTCAGCGGTCCCTCATCGCACACCTTCGGCTTGCCCTTCACCACCGTCTTCACAAAATCCACGTAGCAGTTCCTCGGCGGCTCTGGCAGCACTTTACTCGTCCCGCAGCCCATCACTCGGACATGGTGCAATCAACGAGCTGCCTATGGCCGCTGCAGACCCAGTTCTGCTCAGCCAGTGATCACACACTGCTCGTAAGGCAGCGACACACCAGCACTCTGCATCATACCGCTACTGCTCCCAAGCGACCGAGAGAGAAAGAGCAGCCAGCGATCCTGCAGGTTTCTTTAACATTCACCTGAGCTGAAACCAGTGCCGAGCCCGTCCACACAGGAGTGGTCGTGTCCAGGGATGTGACCGAAGGGAGCCCGGTCTGGATTTTTCCAACATGTAAATTGGAGGATTTGATTCCACGTTCTCCATTGCCCCCCTATATGGCTCAGTTCACACCTCAAATCGCTGGAGAAATACCACCAACGCCAAGATCCTGCAAATCCCCTGGGAGGACAGACGCACCAACGTTAGTGTTCTCCATCAGGCCAACATCTCCAGCATTGAAGCATTGACAACACTGGACCAGCCCCATTGGGCGGGCCACATCTTCCGCATGCCCGACACAAGACTCCCAAAGCAAAAGCTCTGCTCAGAGCTCCAACAGGGCAAGCGATCAGGTGGGTAGAGGGAACGTTTCAAGGACATCCTCAAAGCCTCCCTGATAAAGTGCAACATCCTCACCTACACCTGGGAATCCCTGGCCAAAGACCACCCTAAGTGGAGGATGAGCATTCGCGAGGGCGCTGAGCACCTCGAGTCTTGTCGCCGAGAGCATGCAGAAAACCAGCGCATGCAGCGGAAGGAGCGTGCAGCAAACCAGACTCCCCACCCACCCTTTCCTTCAACGACTGTCTGTCCCACTTGGACTGTTCAGTCACCTGAGTACTCACTTTTAGAGTGGAAGCAAGTCTTCCTCGATTTCGAGGGACTGCCTATGATGATGAAATTGCCGAGCGGCACCAGACCATAATACCAGTGTTTCCAGCATTTTCTGTTCTTATTTCAGATTTCCAGTATCTGCAGTATTTTGCTTTTATAACAATACCAGCAAGTGGCACCAATTACATTGCCACCTTAAACTGGACAACTTCATGACATGTCCCGCACTAACATCCCAATCTACACAAACTGACACCTCACCCTATACACACTAACACTTGCACTACAACCTCCACACCACTGGCTGGTATGCGTATGCCACTTCAATGAGTCACCTATTCTCAGATGAACTGCTTAATCACGGTTAATTGCCAAGGTCCACAAAGGAAACAGAAAATCTTAAATATTGATCACTGGGGTGGAAGGAGCTAATCATTCGTGAGTGTTTGTCTCATCAGGGGATTCTATTGGCCAGGCTCCCACAGGTTGGCTTTGTTCTTCAAGAGGATTTGTGACTGGAGACAGGTTTCTTGAAGAATAACTTGGTGTCTTTGGACCTGATGCGATTGGTAATGCTTTTTTATAATATCCCTTTTGTCTCAGTTTAGATTTCAAAACAGAGTGGGGAGTGGGTATTACTGTTACCCAATTCTAGGACCCTTAGTGAATTGATGAGCTGGGGCTAGTGGAATCGCTCTGTGACATAGAAGCTGTTACTCACAGATTGGCAGCATGTAATACGTGCCGTTCCACAGGGATCTGAACTGAGACCTTAACATTTCACCATATATATTAACGACTTGCATGAAGTAATAGAGACTTGAATAGGAGGCACAGTAAGTTATGTGGATGTGAAGAGAAAGTTATAAAGGGACATGGACTATAAAATGGAAAAGAGTGACTAAAGTAAATGTTGGTCCCTTAAAAGATGAGAAGGGGGAGTTAATAATGGGAAATGTGGAAATGGCTGAGACCTTAAACAATTATTTTGCTTCGGTCTTCACAGTGGAAGACACAAAAACCATGCCAAAAATTGCTGGTCACGGGAATGTGGGAAGGGAGGACCTTGAGATAATCTCTATCACTAGGGGGGTAGTGCTGGGCAGGCTAATGGGACTCAAGGTAGACAAGTCTCCTGGTCCTGATGAAATGCATCCCAGAGTATTAAAAGAGATGGCGGAAGTTATAGCAGATGCATTCGTTATAATCTACCAAAATTCTCTGGACTCTGGGGAGGTACCATCGGATTGGAAAGCAGCTAATGTAACGCCTCTGTTTAAAAAAGGGGGCAGACAAAAGGCAGGTAACTATAGGCTGGTTAGTTTAACATCTGTAGTGGGGAAAATGCTTGAAGCTATCATTAAGGAAGAAATAGCGGGACATCTAGATAGGAATAGTGCAATCAAGCAGACGCAACATGGATTCATGAAGGGGAAATCATGTTTAACTAATTTACTGGAATTCTTTGAGGATATCACGAGCATGGTGGATAGAGGTGTACTGATGGATGTGGTGTATTTAGATTTCCAAAAGGCATTCAATAAGGTGCCACACAAAAGGTTACTGCAGAAGATAAAGGTACGCGGAGTCAGAGGAAATGTATTAGTTTGGATAGAGAATTGGCTGGCTAACAGAAAGCAGAGAGTCGGGATAAATGGGTCCTTTTCGGGTTAGAAATCGGTGGTTAGTGGTATGCCACAGGGATCGGTGCTGGGACCACAACTGTTTACAATATACATAGATGATCTGGAAGAGGGGACAGAGTGTAGTGTAACAAAATTTTCAGATGACACAAAGATTAGTGGGAAAGCGGGTTGTGTAGAGGACACAGAGAGGCTGCAAAGAGATTTGGATAGGTTAAGCGAATGGGCTAAGGTTTGGCAGATGGAATACAATGTCAGAAAATGTGAGGTCATCCACCTTGGAAAAAAACCCAGTAAAAGGGAATATTATTTGAATGGGGAGAAATTACAACATGCTACAGTGCAGAGGGACCTGGGGGTCCTTGTCTTCATGAATCCCAAAAAGTTAGTTTGCAGGTGCAGCAGGTAATCAGGAAGGTGAATGGAATGTTGGCCTTCATTGCGAGAGGGATGGAGTACAAAAGCAGGGAGGTCCTGCTGCAACTGTATAGGGTATTGGTGAGGCCGCACCTGGAGTACTGCGTGCAGTTTTGGTCACCTTACTTAAGGAAGGATATACTAGCTTTGGAGGGGGTACAGAGACGATTCACTAGGCTGATTCCGGAGATGAGGGGGTTACCTTATGATGATAGATTGAGTAGACTGGGTCTTTACTCATTGGAGTTCAGAAGGATGAGGGGTGATCTTATCGAAACATTTAAAATATTGAAAGGGATAGACAAGATAGAGGCAGAGAGGTTGTTTCCACTGGTTGGGGAGACTAGAACTAGGGGGCACAGCCTCAAAATACGGGGGGAGCCAATTTAAAACCGAGTTGAGAAGGAATTTCTTCTCCCAGAGGGTTGTGAATCTGTGGAATTCTCTGCCCAAGGAAGCAGTTGAGGCTAGCTCATTGAATGTATTCAAATCACAGATAGATAGATTTTTAACCAATAAGGGAATTAAGGGTTACGGGGAGCGGGCAGGTAAGTGGAGCTGAGTCCACGGCCAGATCAGCCATGATCTTGTTGAATGGAGGAGCAGGCTCGAGGGGCTAGATGGCCTACTCCTGTTCCTAATTCTTATGTTATGTTCTTATGGACTAAGGGAGTGGGAAAACTGTGGCAGATGGAGTTCAATGAGGCCATCCACTTTGTATGTAAGAAAGTCAAATAGTTTTTTGTTTCTCAATGGTGAGTCTAGGAACTGTGGAGTAGCACAGGGATTCAGGGCCTGGAATTTCTGCTCAATTGTGCTACTTTTTAGCGCAAGTCTCTCAAAATTGCTGTAACCGGTGCAAAACATCGCAGGATTTTAAGCGGAAATTGCATTCAGCGCAACTGGAATTTCCACAATCTTTGACATAAGTTTTATAAACATTGCCCTAGCAGCCCTGCCCACCTTAATCACCAGTAGTCATTTGTAGACCTTTGAGGAGGCTGGATCTTTTGGGTGCAAGGGCATTAATAGTTACATTTTTAAAGCATTTGAATGAATTTTTTTTAAAGATAGTAAGGAACAGAGTACTGAACCCCAATCTAACTAGAAAATGGTTGTATATATACTTTTAAAGTCATTTTCAGTAATTTAAAATCAGGTTATTCACAGGTGATGAATTATACTCTGATTTAAATGCTTATTTTTTTATGATAAACCCATTTTCAACTGGATTAATCAAACTGCACCTAGTTACCACCCTTAAATATATCAAGGAATACTTTTTAAAGCATTTTTAAAAATATATGTTTTAAAACACTGTCCGGTTCCTCTGGTTCATGACAGATTTTGCATTTGGCAATATGCAAATGAGTTTCAGCAGAAACTCAGGGGAAAAAACACGTTACAACATGAGCGTAATTTTGGGAATATATTGCGCCGGAATCGCCAATTGCTCCCAAAGCGGAAACTTTGTCTCTGTACACAATTAGTAAAAACTAGTGCACACATACAAAAATTCATCAAAAAGGATAATAGCCTTTATCTCAAGTAGACTGGAATTCAAAAAGGGGTACTAAGGGGAATGATCAGCCATGATCTTATTGAATGCAAAGGGCCGAATGGCCTACTCCTGCACCTATTTTCTATGTTTCTATGTTTAAAAGTGAGGAAGTGATGCTTCAGTTGTACAGAATCTTGGATAGACCCCATCTGGCAAACTGTGTTCAGTTTTGGGCATGGAACCTCAGGGAGGATATATTGGCCTTGAAAGGCATACAGCCAAATTCACTAGAATGATTTTAGGACTTTTTTTTAATGCGTTCCTGTGTTGTGGACATCACTAGCAAGGCCAGCATTAATTGCTCATCCCTAATTGCCTTTGAGAAGGTGATGGTGAGCCACCTTCTTGAACCATTGAGTTGATGTTAGGGAGTGAGTTGCAGGATATTGACCCAGTAACAAAGAAGGAATGGCGATATATTTCCAAGTCAGGATGGTGTGTGATTTATAAGGGAATTTACAGGTGATGATGCTCCCATGCGTCTGCTGCCCTTGTCCTTCTAGGTAGTAGAGGTTGTGGGTTTGGGAGGAGCTGTCGAAGAAGTTGTAGTGAGTTGCTGCAGTGCATCTTGTAGATGATACACACTGCAGCCACGGTACGCCAATGGTAGAGGGAGTGAGTATGTAAGGTGGTGGATTTGCTGCTGATCAAGCAGGCTGCTTTGTTTTGGATGATGTTGAGTGTTGTTGGAGCTGAACTCATACCAGCCTTTGACCTGCTCTTGTAGCCACAGTATGTATGTGGCTGGTCCAGTTACGTTTCTGGTCAATGGTGACTCCCAAGATGTTGATGGTGGGGGATTCGGTGATGGTAATGCCGTTGAATGTCAAGGGGCAGGTGTTAGACTCACTCATGTTGAAGATAGGCATTGCCTGGCTCTTGTGTGGCGCGAATGTTATTTGCCACTTATCAGCCCAAGCCTTGAATGTCATCCAGATCTTGCTTCATGCGAGCATGGACTGCTTCATTATCTGAGGATTTGAGAATGCAACTGAACACTGTGCAGTCATCAGCGAACATCCCCACTTCTGACCTTATGATAGAGGAAAGGTCATTGATGAAGCAATTGACGATGGTTGGGCTGAGAACACTGCCCTGAGGAACTCCTGCAGTGATGTCCTGGGGCTAAGATGATTGGCCTCCAATAACCACAACCATCGCCTTTTGTGCTCGGTATGACTCCAGCCAGTAGAGAATTTTCCAGCTGATTCCCATTGACTTCAATCTTACTAGGGCTCCTTGATGTCACACTTGGTCAAATGCTGCCATGATGTCAAGGGCAGTCACTCTCATCTAACCTCTGGACTTCAGCTCTTTTGTCCATATTTGGATCAAGGCTGTATGAGGTCTGGAGCCAAGTGATCCTGGCAGAACCCCAACTGAGCATCATTGAGCACATTACCGAAATAGTTCTCATCAAAGTCACATCCTTTGTGACTGTGACAAAGATAAACTATCTCTTCTTGTCCTTCTCAGCCTTTGTCTGTAGCCTTTGACCCGGTTGACCACTCCACCATCCTCCAACGCCTCTCCATCATCGTCCAGCTGGATGGGACTGCACTCACCTGGTTCCATTCTTATCTATCTAATCAAAGCCAGAAAATCACCTGCAATGGCTTCTTTTCCCACTCCGACATGTTACCTCTGGTGTCCCCCAAGGATCTAGACTTGGTCTCCTCATAATTCTCATCTATATGCTGCCACTTGGCGACATCATCCGAAAACATGGCATCAGTTTCCACATGTACGCTGATGACATCAAGCTCTACCTCACCACCACTTCTCCCAACACCCCCTATGATCTCTAAATTGTCAGACTGCTTGTATGATATCCAGTACAGGATGAGCAGTAATTTAATCCAGTTAAATATTGGGAAGACCAAAGGCATTGTCTTTGGTCCCCACCATAAACTGCATTCCCCAGCCACTGACTCCATCCCTCTCCCGAGCATCTGTCTGAGACCGAACCAGACTGTTTGTACCCTGTTGACTTTTGATCACATATCCGCAGCATAACTAAAACCGCCTATTTCCACTGCTGTAACATCGGCCGTCTCCACCTCTGCCTCAGCTCATTTGCTGCTGAAACCCTCATCCATGCCTTTGTTATCTCTAGACCTGACTACTCCAATGCACTCTTGGCTGGCCTCCCACATTCTACCTTACGTAAAGTTGAGATCATCCAAAACCCTGTCCTAACTTGCACCAAGTCCCATTCACCCATCACCCCTGTGCTTGCTGCCCTGCATTGGCTCCCGGTTAAGTAACGCCTCGATTTCAAAATTCTCATCCTCATTTACAAGTCCCTCCATGGCCTCGTCTCTTCTGATCTCTGTAATCTCCTTCAGCCTCACAACCCCCAGAGATATCTGTGCTCCTCAAATTCTTCCCTCTTGAGCAACACTAATTATAACTGCCTTCAGCTGCCTGGGCCCCAAACTCTGGAACTCCCTCCCTAAACCTCTCTGCCTCTCTACACCTTTTTCTCCTTTAAGGTGCTCCTTAAAACCTACCTCTTTGACCAAGCTTTTGGTCATCTGCTGCAATTTCTTCTTACGTGGCTCAGTGTCAAATTTATTTTGTCTTATTACTCCTGTGAAGTACCTTGGGACGTTTTACTACGTTAAAGGCGCTATATAAATACAAGTTGTTGTTGTTATTGGTGAGTAAGTGCTGCTTGATAGCACTGTCGATGACACCTTCCTTCTGTTTGCTGATGATTGAGAGTAGCCTGATGGGGCGGTAATTAGCCGGATTGGAATTGTCCTGCTTCTTTTAGACAGGACATACCTCGGCAGTTTTCCACATTGTCAGAAAGATGCCAGTGTTGTAGCTGTACTGGAACAGCTTGGCTAGAGGTGCGGCTAGTTCTAGAACACAAGTCTTCAGCACGACAGCTGGGATGTTGTTGGGGTCCATAGCCTTTGCTGTGTCCAGTGGGCTCAGCCATTTCTTGATATCATGTGGAGTGAATTGAATTGGGCTATAGAATGGTTTCTATGATGGTGGGGAACTTAGGAAGAGGCCAAGATGGATCATCCACTCAGCACTTTTGTCTGAAGGTCGTTGCAAATACTTCAGCCTTGTCTTTTGCACTTCCGTGCTGGGCTCCACCATCATTGAGGATGGGGATGAAATCCTACCGTTAGTTGTTTAATTATCCACCACCATTCATGACTGGATGTGGCAGGACTGCAGAGCTTTCATCTGATCTGTTGATTGTGGGTTCACTTAGCTCTGTCTATAGCATGCTGCTTTCACTGCTTAGCATGCATGTAGTCCTGTGTTGCAGCTTCCCCAGGTTGGCACCTCATTTTTAGGTATGCCTGGTGCTGCTCCTGGCATGTGCTTCTGCACTCCTCACAGAAACAGGGTTGGATCCCTGGCTTGATGGTAATGGTAGCGTGAGGGATATGCCAGGCTATGAGGTTACAGATTGGAATACAATTCTGCTGCTGCTGATGGCCCACAGCGCCTCATGGATGCCAGTTTTGAGCTGCTAGATCTATTCTGAAACTATCCCATTTAACACAGTGGTAGTGCCACACAACATGTTGGAGGGTGTTCTCAGTGTGAAGATGGGACTTCGCCTCCACAATGACTGTTTGGTGGTTAGTCTTACCAATGCTATCATGGACAGAGGCATCTGCAACAGGAATATTGGTGAGAATGAGCTCAAGTGAGTTTTTCCCTCGTGTTGTTTTTCTCACAACCTGCCGCAGGCCCAGTCTGGCAGCTATGTCCTTCAGGACTCGGCCTGCTCAGTCAGTAGTGGTGTTACCGAGCCACTCTTGTTGATGGACAATTAAGTCCCCCACCCAGAGTACATTCTGTGCCCTTGCTACCCTCAGTGTTTCTTCCAAGAGGTGTTCAACATGGAAGAGTATTGATTCATCAGCTGAGCGTGGGTGGTAGGTGGTAATCAGCAGGAGAATTCATGGGGTCTGGAGTCAATGTTGAATATACACAGGACCACTCCCTCCCAATTGTATGCCACTGTGCTGCCATCTCTGGTGGGTCTGTACTGCCAGTGGGACAGGACATACCCAGTGATGGTGATGGAGGAGCCTGGGACATTGGCTGTAAGGTATGATTCTGTGAGTGTGACTATGTCGGACACTCCCAATTTTGGCACAATTCCCCAGATGTTAGTGAGAAGGACTTTGCAGGGTTGACTTGGCTGGGTGTGCTTTTTTTTTGTGTCCAAAGCCATTGCCTAGGTCGATGCTGGGTGGTTCGTCCGGTTTTATTTCTATTATTGCTTTTTGTAGCGTCTAGGCCATTTCAGAGGGCATTTATGAGTCAACCACATTGCTGTGGGTCTGGAGTCACATATAGGCCAGACCAGGTAAGGACAGCAGATTTCCTTCCCGAAAGGAGAACCAGATGGGGTTTTACAACAATCTGGCAGTTTCATGTTCACCGTCTATTACACTTTTATTTTCCAGATTTAATTGAATTTAAATTCCCCAGGCGCTATGGTGGGATTTTAATTTAGGTCTCCAGATCATTAGTCCAGGCCTCTGGATTACTAGTCCACTAACATAACCACCTTGCTACCGTACCCTTGATAAATTACAGATCAGCCATGATGGAAGTCTGTTGAAATCTTTCTTTCTTTCATCTATCTAGTTCAGCTGTTTTTGATTTTAAATTAGTAGGAGTTGGGAGGTAAAGTAGAATAGAGCAACTCTGCTGTTAACTCTGCTTCTCTCCACAAATGCTGCCTGACCCGTTGAGAATTCCAGCATTTTCTGTTTTTATTTCAGATTCCAACAGCTGCAGTATTTTGCTTTTGTAGAATAGTCATCATCATAGGCAGTCTCTCAGAACATGAGTTCTTAGGTGGCTGAACAGTCCAATACGAAAGCCACAGTCCCTGTCACAGGTGGGGCAGACAGTCATTGAGGGAAAGGGTGGGTGAGTCTGGTTAGCCACACGTTCTTTCCGCTGCCTGCACTTGATTTCTGCATGCTCTCGGCGATGAGACTCGAGGTGCATGGCGCCCTCCCGGATGCACTTTTTCTGCTTAGGGCAGTCTTTGGCCAGGGACTCCCAGCTGTCAGTGGGGATGTTGCACTTTATCAGGGAAGCTTGGAGGGTGTCCTTGTCACGTTTCCTCTGCCTACCTTTGGCTCGTTTGCCGTGAAGGAGCAACAGCTGACAGCAATAAAAACAACAAATTTTTGAAATACACCGCTGGTATATTAGCCTATCTTTTTTACAGATCCTAATATATTTGTTGGAGACACTTCTATCAGTCTTGAAGAAGGGTGTATATACCCAAATATTAACCTATAGAAAGAATGATCAAACTTAAATTTATATCAGAACAGGAAGAGGTCATTCAACCCCTCAAGCCATTTCTATCATTCAATGAGATCATGGCTGATCTGTAACTTAACCCTATTTACTGCCTTTGCTTCCCAGAAGCCACTATTTGAAACAGTTAAGGCAGTTTGATGTTTTTTTACAACATCAAAAGCAAGGCTGAAGTAACTTTGAAAACCAAAACAATGCTTAATATATACTAGGGGAACTCTGAACTATACACTCATAGGCAGTCCCTCAAAACGAGGATGACTTGCTTTCACGCCAAAAAAGGATGAGTTCACAGGTGTCTCAATGAAGGACCTAATATTCCAGGTCCTGAACTACATCCTGAAGGGTGGAAGATGCCTGTGCATGGATTTTTTTAACGTGGGATGGCCGTTGCACACCAGCCACCACACGGGCTTGACAGAGCAAGGGTTTTTCAAGACGACTGGGGACCTGCTCTGCTGCACGGACCTAGTGCGCACACATATCACAGTGTGGGCTGACCCGTGCTGCCCCTGGGCCCTTGCCTCTTCTGGCCCCGAACTCATGCCTCTCCTGGGCCCCGATCACGTCCCTCTACAATCTCTCGCCGCTCCTTCGCCCCGATCTCGCCGCTCCTGCTGTATCTGCCCACGCTCCAATCACCGAACTGGACATTGATGACATCCCTCTTCACTGCCATTGCTCTCCTGCACCAGCTCGCGCTGTACCTTGAAGTGTTATGCCACCACGCTGCCCATGGCCACCGCTCCTTTTATGGCCCCAACCTGCCGCTGGTGGTCTCTCGCAGGTCAGGGACGCCATGCTGCCCATGGCTGCCGCTCGCATACAATACAACAATACAATGGCAAGAACAAACCTAAATTGTGATTTACCACATCCCTCGGGATGTGCCAAAGTAGTTAGCGTACAATGAAGTACCTTCACTAAGCGCAATCACCATTCTTAGGTCAGAATACCCAACAATGTTGTGTACGGCAAGATCCCTCAAACAACAATGAGGCAAATGATCAGTTAATCTGTTTTCAGTGGTGTTGGTTGAGAGAGGAATGTTGACCAAGATACCAGGAGGCTGACATTCGAAGTGTGTCAGTGTGACCTGTGTGAGGCACTCTCCTTCCAACCCTCTTTAATGCCATACCTGGAGCTGATCTGCTACTGCTGCTCTAGGGGATTGAATGCTGCTGCATGCTGTGGATGGAAATTCCTGATCTTAAAAGACATCCCACCTGTAATATGCTGGTGTATTTGATACACTGGAGCAATAACAGGAGCTAGTAGCCGAGAGTGGCGCTGAGGAAAGAGCCAGCAGCAGCACTGAAAGGGAGACCGGAATGGCGCTGAGAGGGAGAGCGAAAAGCAGGCCTGAGGCACGGGAGCTGAAGTGCTGCTGTAGGGTGTTTGTTTTTCACTCTACTCTGATTCTTAGACCTCGGAACTTAGAGTGGGAAAGGACAACACATGGCACCAAATTTTAGACTTAACCCCATGTTCGTTTTATTACGCAACAAAAAATGACTAAAAACTACAGGACTAGACTGCTGAGAGAAATTTGACTTCAGACATACAATCACCATTCCTGGCTATAGCTATTGTAGGTTCGTGATCGTTGGTTCCGTGACCGGTTGGTTCTCCTTCTGTCCGTTCTCTGCAGTGCCTGTTCCTTTCGTGGCCTTCTGCCTCTTCCTCCTGCTTCTGTGTTTCTTCCTGTGTCCTCTGCTTGCTGTTTCTTCTCCTGCTTGTCTGTGTCCGTATATTTGTATCCAGGTTTTGAATGTTTCCCGTTGTGATGAAATTCAATTATCGCTCTCTTTAATTGGGTTGGTCCTTTGTTGTCTGATCTTATAAGTTTCCCACTGTGACAAAATTCGATTATCGATCCGTTTAACTGGTTGGTCCTTTGTTGTCTGATCTTACTACAGACTCGATGTCTCCAGTGGTTGTTTTCCTCACCCTGGTTAATCAAGTTCAAGGCCTCACGTAACAACTCCATTGTTGTTATGCATGAAGTCAGTTTTGGTTCCTGACCACAGGATGTCCTTAATTGTCCAGTTTAATTCCAAAGCTTGTATCAATCAATTTTTAGTTCATGGTCTGTTTCTGAAGATTAGTAACCTTACAATATTCCTACTTTTAATGTCTCTTATAATAAACTCAGAGACATTATTCTGGGTGGGATCTTTTTCCACGAGCGTTTTGGGTGATTGCAGCCTTCAGTCAAATCTTCCCATTACATTTCTTTTTACACACAAAACCCAATGTTTATACAATACAACAAAACCATGATTGGCCTTATTCTGACTTCGGTTTATATCGTTTTTACAAATACTTTGGCCTGGGTTTACTTTAATAAACTTTCCAGATTCCCTTTTCTCGTCCTTTTATTTAACTTACAAAATAGGGCAAGTAGATACAACACTATTATAAACTGTACAATTACTAATGAGTGTGATACGATTCGAACCCCGGGGGGGGGGGGGAAGATTTCAATATTGAGTCCCAGATCCCATCGTGGAGGGGCCATCATTTCTTTGGTCTCCCCTTACGTTATCATTCTCCTGGTGTAACGTGTAATAATGTTTATGGGACAATGTTCTTTAATAGTTCAGTCAGATGTTCGGGTAACGGCAGGATATCGTATCCAAAACGCGATATGTATTCCTGGAGGTTCGGTAAAGTACCGTTGACTGTGATACTTTTGTGTTTGTGGTCTGAAATAGGAATTATCCTTTCTTGTGCTACCTGTGTCTCTACCTGGGGTTTGAAACAAAAGATAGAATCCCTCACTGGACACCAAGTGTCCTGGTGTATTCTATACCGACTTTCGCTGGTGGTGACACAGTATGTCCCGTTTCCCTTTTATGCAACCTGTGGGAGAACATGGTCTTGAGCCATCACTTCCATGATACAGCTTATATGTGGCCCGTCCTCTTACTTGAACCCACATACCGGCCGGTCGAAAGGATTCAGATGATAGCGGCACAATATCACATGTGTACCCCCTCTCTGGCATCCCTCCAGACGAGCACCCGTTATCAAGTCTGCCAATTTTACCACATACTACGGGATTTTAGGATGTTTCACATGTATTCCATTCCGAATTACCCCAATGTTTTCCACCCGGTATACCAGTACGGGTCATTGTGACTGATCCAAAACTGGTATTCGAAGCACTATCCCCATTATGGATTGTTTACTTTGACCACAGTTGACCGGGATTGGATACGCTTCGGAGGCTGACCGTAGCTGGCATGACTTCAGGAGGTTTTTATAGACACTCAATGTTTTTAGGTGCTTGTTGCTGACCCATGACGGTACGTGGCCTTGTTTTAAATCCTCTAAATTACTGTGTCCTTCATTTAACAACCAAGCTCTGTACATGACACACAAGTCATTCTAGGCAGCTTGCTCTGACGTGTTTTTATCCTCCTTGATTAAAGCATTGATGGTCTGTGTGTTTTTCCACCTCAGCTACCATCTCTTTCAAATGGATTGTCATTGCCTGGTCCTCCTGTAATTCGTTACCCTCGATGTTGCTACCCTCCTCCAGTATTTTCTTTAACTGGTCACTTAGACTTGCAACTGCACGTTGTCCACACTATTTACCAGTGATGTCCCAGTATTAAATGCTGTAGCTACATCACTCATTAGCCCCCTTTTACGTCTCAGTTTGTACATTTCTCCCTGACTCTCGTCCCCGTAATTTTTTTGATAGAATTGTTCGAACATTTCCCGTAACAATTTTTCATATAACTTTTCTGTTTCTGGCGAGCACCACCGGGGTAATTGTAACTCTGTTAAATTTAGAATAACCAACGCTATTTCATAATATACAGAATGATACAACATTTTCCCTGTTGGGATTAACACCAGCCCATTCTTAGGTACCGGGTTTTAGGACAGGACATGGAATTTCTTGGTTTGGAATCTCCAGCATTTTAGGGAGATGTTTTAATTTGCTCGCGATCAGCTCGGTTGCTTTGACTGTTTTTGGCGGATCTGGGACCATCCAGTCATTGGACCTGAAACCCACACAGACACTGGGCCTCAAACCCATGCAGACAAACAATGTACATGAGGCCTCAAACCCACACAGATATGAATCCCTTGTTCCTCCTTCCACCACTTTTCCCAACACAATCTCGTATCTTTGGCTCGATTCACTCCTATTAAGACAAAAAATGAAAGAAAATTATTTTGCTCTGTGGGGGACCGCCCCCTCACAGGTCCTTCTTCAGTTATTCACATATGTACATCCTTAACTCAATTTAGCTAAGTCAAATTTTAATTTCACAAAACCCTATGTCCAGCCTTTGTGATTTAACCTTACTGGTGTTCACACAGCACTGTCCCATCAAGTTCAAGTTCGGTAACACCTTGAGGTCATTTCCATATTAAAGGATCTCTCTCGGTAATTGCCTCGAGTCTCATTGCCACGAGCATGCAGAAATCAAGCGCAGGCAGCGGAAAGAGCGTGCGGTAAACCTATCCCACCCACTCTTTCCCTCAATGACTATCTGTCCCACTTGCGACAGGGACTGTGATTCTCGTATTGGACTGTTCAGCCACCTAAGGACTCATTTTAAGAGTGGAAGCAATTCTTCCTCGATTCCGAGGGACTGCCTATGAGGATGATGATGCTGATGTTTAAAAGAAAAGAAAAAGAACATCCATTGTGGTTTTTCTGCCCGCCCAATGGGTTAATTCATCAATTGTGATTTTCCCTTTCTGTTACTCAAGGAAGACATCCACTCAAATTCTAAACTTATAAATTTCTTAATTTTACAAATGCTCAGAATATTTATTCAGCTCTTCATAAGGTGTTTCTTTCTGAAGTCTTGTACAGAGTGTTACCTTTTTTCGCATTTTAAAAGTTCGTCAAACACGCATACCAATACGTGGTACCACGCAGACCAATAGTTTACATATTACATTGATTCTCTACTCAACGCATAATAGCAGTACACACTCTTTTCTCCACTGGTCACACATTCTTGAATTGGTCGGAACATTTTTATTTTTAAAATACCAAATATATGTGATTGCCTCATGTCCGGAACTAGAGGTTTTTCACACAATTTAAACCAATCAGAATTCCACTATGGCCGTAATAAAAGTCTGTTTTTTCACTGGTTAATTAACCTCAATATCTCCAAATTAATTCAAACCAATTTCAAACTAACCAGTGCCAGTTGAAGAAAACTATACGGCCACACACACTTAAAGACGTTAAAAACCATCCACATGCTATTAACTTTACCATTCACGCTGAAACATCCGAGGTTTTTAGTCCAGCTTTCCCCCCATCCGTGCCCATAACCTGATGTAATGCGGCCACTAAAATCTGTACTGGGTGGTCTGCTGCCTTCCTGTGGCTCTGTTTTGCCTCAATACCCTTGTAACTTGGCTTCCCTCCTTTTGGGAGCATACAATCCCTGCTCCAGTGTCCCAACTTTCCACACTTCTAACACTCTTGGGATTGACCCACATTACCTTCCTCTTGTCTCCATTCTTTCTTTTGCCTAACCCCTCCTTTAACTTCGTGCATCTTCCCTTTTAGTTTCTCCTCCTCCCCTTGCTTGGACTTAAAAGCTAGAGTTAATCTTCGCAACACTCCAGCCTCTGTATTCTGAAGGTCGTCTGGTTCAAACCATGCTTCGACCTTTGCTCTGAGCCGTGGCATAATGTTAGCCATTATGGTTCTCAGCCAATGGGTTCCCCTATTAAGTCTACCCATACCAGATTTCCTCCAGTGGCCCTTAAATAAGTCGGCCACAGTCTGTCTGCAAGCATATTGGGTGATTCGTTTACTTGCTGCCTAGTCTATTCTACCTGCCTGAACAGATGTCCCTGACTGTACCCTAGTGCTGCCATGATTTCCTCCTTTAAGCCCTGTGGGGTTCCTCCACCTAACTTGGTGGTTGTCGACAAGCTCTGATAAAGCTTCCCCTCCAGTGAGAGCAGTGTTAACTTCACTTTCTCCTGCTCGCTGCAGTTGTTTATACCCCCTATTTGCTCTATGAACGGATGCATCTCCTCCTTGTTTTAACTTTTTTTACATTTCAAAATATACTTTATTCACAAAAAAATCTGTACAGAACATTCAAAGGCATTTCAATACCTTTAGCTGCGGTCAGCAATCCCATACACTATTATTTGGGTGCTGACGGCAGTTCCGTTCGTTACATTTCCTTGTTTTCCAGTTCAAGTGCAATTTGGTCCAATACGGGATACCTTGTAGTACATGCAAACAAATTACATTTCATGTGTCACTATACAGTTTTAACTTTACTACACCCGTCAGCATCTCCTGCAGCTGAAGCGGCGTGTATGAGATCACGTAATCGCTCTGTAATTGAGCCGGACCACCATTTGGTGGGGGTGGGCCGAATTTCTGCTGTCTCAAAGGACACATCGGTTTCGGGGGTCCCGGTGCCTCGGGAGCCAGCCGATGCTCGCTATATTTGGGCCCATCGTCTGACTCTTTCTGGATCCCAACCTTCCTCGCCTGTTCTGGGTGCCATGAGACAAACCATCCCTTTGGCCGCGTCTAACTCTGCCGTTAACTTGTGGATCTTTTTCTTTCAAGGTCCATGATCTGCTCTGTCGTAATTCTGTTTCTGCGCTGCACGATAGGCTATCTTGATTCTCCTGAGCTGTTCCTCTGCCTTTTTGGCTCTCTCTAAGTGCCTTTCACTTTGTTCAATGTAGGTCTGTTGCTGCTTTTTGCACTCGGTCACCTGGCACTGCAAATACCCTGCGCCGTTTCTTCCTTCCTACCCTGGTCCTGCCTTTCTTTCTCGGAACTGGCTACATCGTCTTTTAACCTTTTATTCTCCTCCTCCAGCTTTTCTACCTTTTCTCTTAACAGTTGTACCTGCTTGCAGCCAAACTGCCTTCTCTTTTGACCCTTTGTGGTCCCTTCGGCCCAGGCTTGACGGGTTGAATGGCCTTCTTCCGTACTGTAAACATTCCGGCTGCTTCTGTCCTGTGCTGAAGGGACCCCTTGCCGGCTGCTTCTGTCCCGGGCCGAAGGGACCCCACGCCAGCCGCTTCTGTCCCGGGCTGAAAGGACTCCACACCAGTCCTGGGCCCCAGCGGGACAACACACAGCGGACCCTGAACAGTCCAGTGGGACAACATACAGTGGGTCCTGAGCAGCCCCAGCGGGATAACAAATAAACGTTACCTTGCAGTTGCTGAAGGGACCCCATGCCGGCCGAAAGGACTCCACACCTGCCCACGCCTGTCCCTGTGGTCACACACCAGGTGTTCATTGTGCTGACAGATTCAGGAGGACGTGGAACCGGCAGGAGGGACTCCGGAGATGTCGAACCAGCCGAAGGGACTCCAGGCCGGCGTTCAACCCAACGTCTTAAACTCCTAACCAACTTTTTAAATTAATTTTTAAACTTTTAATCAACTTTTACACTTTTTAAACAATTTGGGAGAACTTTTAAAACTTACATTTTAGACTTTTAATCAAAATACTTTTAAGCATCTATTATTGATCTATATCCTTGACTTTTTAACAATCTTTAGAAACTTTTTAAACTGGGGAAACTTTTATAACCTATTATTGATTTACATCTTAGACTTTTTAACAACTCTTAGAAACTTTCGAAATAAATTGGGAATCTTTATCAACTTTTAACTTTTAAAA